>NW_026732088.1:0-290000 GCF_028476545.2 Physella acuta
CGACTAGATACGTTATATGGTGTGTTTATAAATAAGATATAGGGAAGTCATTTAACACAATTGTTTTTTAGGTGCAGGACATTACTACCCCCACCCCACGATCAATTACCGCTGCAATAGGACATTTGGATTCTCTACTTCAGCTGGCAGTTGATTTGTTCGTTGCCATAGAACATAATTTCTGATGGTTTTAGAACATTACCCCCTTTTAAATTACCATTCGAAATAGTTATTGGATAGGGGTAAGTTAATGTTAAGTCAAATCAGAGTTAGGGATAAGGTTTTGGATATGGACAGTGTTTGGGATATGGTTAAGGACAGGTTAGGGAAAGGGAGATGGATAGGAAACTGGATACAGATAGGTGCAATTGTAAAGAAAGGGGAGTAACTGATCCAGGGTAATGATGGGGGAGGGGGGGGGGTGAGAATGTAATGTCTCAGACCTGTGGGGTTTTTTTTTACGGCCTATACATAAATTAGATAAATTCTCACGTGTAGGTCTATAGGCTAGTGAAGTAAGCCTAAAAGTGACTTCTGATTGTCTTGACATAACCGTAGTAACACTAATATAATGAACAACATGTTGAGTGAGTTTTTATTGATTTTTATTTCATTCCATCTTATACCTGCAGTGGCTAGGGAATGCTCCCAGGTACATACAGGGTTATGAAAGTTTAAAGGTTACAAAAATACAAGTTGATTAATTACATGATTAATTAGACTTCACTAATTATAATTAGAAAACTATCACCTACCATATAAATAGAATACAAAACAAACTGCTAAGTATAAAAAAAATATAACTAACAAATAAATTTTAATTAAAAAAAAAAAAAAAAAAAAAACTAATACTTTGATCATCATAGCATTCAACAACTGAAATAACGAAACAAACAACTGATTGGAAAACTTTTCAATTAATAGAGGCTACAAAGTATGGTTTGGATGAACTTTAGTTGTACTAGAATAAATTATAATGTAGTCGCCTTTATGACAAGAAAAATTGTAGGCTATAGAGAAGGACTATACAGGCTTTGTGCTCCTATTGTTCTTTAGAGATATTTGTTTAAAAAAAATGTATAAAGCTAAAGCTGATGACTTAAAGGTTCATAACCTGTAACTTTAATAAAAATGTTTTAATTACATTTTAAGTTACATTTTAGAACTAATCCACGTTGAAGTGCTTCATAATGATGACTAAAGGAAAATATAGCTGTCAAAAATAGTGAATGTTTTTAAATTTAAAAAAAAATTGTTCAGTTTATAATTTATTATCTTAAGCTGATATGGAGTATGTAAACTGATAGCACATTTGATATTGCTTATATCTAGGCCTACAGAAAACATTTAACATTTTAAGTCTCGGCCCATAGGAAATTTACTTACATTTTAAGTCTAGGCCTACAGAAAACATTTTACATTTCAAGTCTAGGCACATTGGAAACTTACATTTGAAGCAAACAGAAAACTAAAACTTAAGATTGTTTAATCAAACATTTCAAATAAGCAATATTCAATATATCTTAAATTATTTTTAAAAAAATGATACCTTACAAATTACGTTAAGCCTGTATTAATATTTAGTTCAATCATTCATGTAATTCTCAACCCAATAAAAACTGAAACATTCAAAAGTGAACTGGGTCAACAAATGGAACAAAAGAATGGTTCATAATATCAACAGAATGAAAGCACGGTAAGGTCAAACATAAATACATTGGGTTAGTCTATGTGCAGGGTTAAATATGTTTTTGTTCAGAATCAATTTTCTATTTACACATCAACCAGTGCAGCTCCACTATGGGAACTTCACAACCCAAACATTTGTGCTCAGTTTTTGTGTTTTAATGACAAAAAAATTGAAACCAATTTAAAACTGATAATCTGTACAGAACCCAATTGTTAGTTTTTAAGTATACATTCTTTGGAGATATGTTTTTAATAAAACATTCTCTTGCTAACATATTTAGTTTGAGGAACAATCAAGAATATACAATCATTACATTATTTCAGTACAGGTAGCACAGGTAACAGATCTAGCTTCTTTTTGGGGGGGGGGGCTGGAGGGGGTGGGGGGCTTCAATATTCTGAGCCTGCCCCTCTATACATTTATATATGGGTGTGGCAAATTAAGTTTACCCCAGGGGATAAAATATGTGTTTACTCTGTACTCGTTCCACATAGATTAAATAGCTTTACTTTCAACATTGCTTTACTGATCAATTTGTTAGATTTAAAAAAAAAAAATTACAATTGTGATGAGGTTTGAGTGAATACATGACGGAGACATGAGAAACTTTGTACCACTTTCTTGTCCAAACAAGGACATCCTGTACATCCTATACTGGCATGTTGAACACAGGGCTAGGGTTAGATTTTAAATAATGTTCAGTACAGTATTGGGATAAACTGTAACAAACTTGTGGTTTTTGCAATACATAAATAATATAGTTTTAAAATTGCTTGTTTATAGTTAGGTATAAATGTTTGGTTATCAGTTCAGTTATAAAGACATTTAGAAAATAAAAACATTTCTCTGTTTGAAATGTGAAGCTCCATTTTAAAAATGTCACTTGACATAGGAGCTGGATGTTAATTTGTGTGACATCAATCCTGACATTTGATGCCACTGGATGATTTACATTGTTTTGTGACATCTATACCCTGCTATAGCAATCCATTATAACTGCTTGACAGTTGAGATCTGCCAGATTAGTTTTATGTCTCTTCACTCAAATAAAAAAATTAAAACATCACTTTATATAAACAGAGCAAAACAAAAAGAGATGAGTAAGTTGTGTAGTGATACAGTTCAGTTTTATACTGCTAAGTTTTCCAGTTTGTGTGGTATTTGTTATTTTTATATTTCTCAGTTTTTTATATTATAAATATACGCTAGCTATTAAAAAGTGTAACAACCACTCATATTTTCTTTCATTAGCAGGTGAATGTTGAAACCTGACAGCTATAATTATTTTAGAAGAAATTTCTCAACAAATGTCTTCATTAATTAAATTTTGCACAGTTCATTAAAAGATGGACCTGAATGTATGAAACAAAAGAAAATTTTTACTTAAAAACTAGAACACATCAAATTTGTACCCACAAGTTTTCAGTGGAAGATTGTCTTTTGTCTGCCAAAGTTCATACTTAAGACAGTTTGATGGGTTACTGGATTGGCATAATGACAATCTTTGCAGGTGCCACTATATGTGCAGGCAAAGACAGCACTATATCTGCAGGCAAAGACACCACTATATCTGCAGGCAAAGCCACCACTATATCTGCAGAAACCACTGTAATAAATAGCATATGGTGCCACTATATCTGAAGACATGACTGGTATTAATTTTATAGCTCTGGACCCCACAGTGAAGACATTGTGTGGTCAATTGGCTATTGTGTGGTCAACTGAC
Organism: Physella acuta; assembly: GCF_028476545.2. NCBI lineage: Eukaryota > Metazoa > Mollusca > Gastropoda > Physidae > Physella > Physella acuta. The sequence goes on from NW_026732088.1 coordinate 3,417, forward strand.
ATAGCTGTTGTGTGTTCAACTGGCTATTGTGTGGTCAACTGATATGGCTTTTGTGTGGTCAACTGATATGGCTTTTGTGTGGTCAACTGATAAGGCTTTTGTGGGGTCAACTGATATGGCCTTTGTGTGGTCAACTGATATGGCTTTTGTGTGGTCAACTGGCTATTGTGTGTCAGCTGACATGGCTATTGTGAGGTTCTTTGGTTCAAGGAATATCTTTTTTGTATCCCACCATGTGTTTTACTAAACCATAGCAGCACCTGACAGTAACACATTTTAAAGGGTGGCTTTGTTTCACAGTCTCTAAGTAAAGATTCTGTAAGTAGGGTATCAAGTGGAATGTTGCAAGAAAAAAAAAATAGCAGAACAGTGTGATTGAAATCTGCGTTATAAAGTTGTATACTCAGTGACGTCATTCTTGAGTGAGCTCTCCCCCTCCAACGAGGGCAGCTTACACACGCTAACATTGTCCTCCTCAACGGGGACACATTTGCTCTTTAATTTGGCCACATTCTCGCCCTCGGCCACTTTCTCGCCCTCGGCCACTTCCTGCTCCTGGTCGTGAAAGCCCGACTCGGCGCTCTCTTCGTCAGAGTCGGCGCCATCATGGAGACAGTACTGCACGCCGTCGTCCCGCCTCAGCTCCTCCAGGTCGTTGCCGATCTCAAGGTCTATGATGGGCTCTGAGGAGAAGAAGTCTGAGCCCTCGGCTGACTCGAGGTCGAGGGCCGCCAGAATCCCGTGGTGCTCCGCGCCCTTGTGGAGGAGTCTGGGGGGTGAGGGGCCAGCACTGGCGGGGGTAGACAGCAGGCTCTCGTCGTCGCCGTCATTGTTGTTGTTGATGTTGATCCCATTCAGCCCGCGGCTCATCTTCGTCACCATCTGGTTCACCTCTTCGTCTTCTTCCTCCTCCTCTACACATTCGTCTTCTTCTTCGTCCTCCGTGATGGCGCCCAGCTTTGGCGCCGTCTGAGATTTAGAGACGGGCGGTCTGAAGTTGTTGGCCGTGCTCAGCATTTGTGTTCTCAGCGGTAGAATGTTGCTCTTCTTGGGCAGGTTTTTGGTGCGCTGGAAAGTTAGCCTGGAGGTTTGTTTCCTCAGTTGTTCGCGCTGGAACTCTTTTAGCGCGGAGCTCAGCTTGTGGTGGAGCTGCAGCGCCATTGTTTTGGCCTTGGCCTCGTTTTTGCACATGACCGCGTGGCAGCGAAGTTCCAGTTTCATTTTCCGTCCCTCGTGACGGTACACCCAAACAAACAGCTTGGGGTAGTCGGGGTGGGCGATACAGTACGATATCCGGTGGGCTCGATACTCGGTTAATCCCTGCTCTTTTGTGTACGCTTTCATACCCGATCCGGTGATTACAATTTTCATTTCGATACCCGGATGCTCACTCCGCATGTAATTGTTCCATATGATGCTCGTGGCGCGGTCTGCGCAGCCTTCACCTTTCATGACCGCGGTTTGGACGTTACCAAGGTAACGCACTTTGAAGGTGGGGTCCTGCTCGCTGATGCTGACGCTCTTCCGCCAGCCGAACAGATTCATCTTCCTCGTCATGCAGGCACCTGTCTGATGTGGTCAGCAAACTTGGAGCTCTCGTGTAGCTTGACCGCTACATGGTGCGGTGACCACTGAAAGAAGAGAGAGACACGTCATCAAATCCACGTCAGATAAATAGCTAACAGTGACATATAACGTAATGGTTAAAGCACCCAAATAAAGGTTTTTTTTTTTAAACATTTGTCCGTAGGATGGGGGGGGGGGGGGTAAATTATAAAGTTTTTCTATTTCTTTTAAGGATGGCTGTTAAAATCAGACCAATATAAATGTGAGACAAATCTAACATAATGCAAAAGGAAAATAACTAAGTAAATATTGTACGTAGACAAATCGGATAAAGCTTAGAGCACACTATTGTTGAACTATTGTGAGCCTATAGGTCAGGTGATCTCCTTATGAAATACTAAACGAGTGGCTGTTCTTTAGAACAAAACACAATAAACGTGGTGAACTGAATAACAAATGACAATGTGTGACGTGTTAGGTGTGTAGTTAGTCATGTGTTCAATGACAAACTACCCCCCCCCCTCCCTTTCTCCCTGCTGTGTCTAACAGGGTGACGTCCTATCATATAGCCCTCTATTTACTGACATCCTGTGCTCCCATTGACGTCTTGAACTGATGCCCTGTGCTCCTATTGAAGTCTTTTACTGACGTCCTGTGCTCCCATTCACGTCTTGTTCTGACGTCCTGTGCTCCAACTGACGTTTTGTACTGACGTCCTGTGCTCCAACTGACGTTTTGTACTGACATCCTGTGCTCCCACTGACGTCTTTTACTGACGTCCTGTGCTCCCATTGGCGACTAGTTCTGACGTCCTGTGCTCCAAGAACACAGCACGTTCGCAAGAACTTCGTTTTTTGGAGAAGGGGGGGGGGGGAGATAGAATGACTAGATCGGATTTCTAATTAATTAGACAGTAAATTGATAGCTTGAACATATTTTGCCTTGTCTTGAATGACTCACCCGTTCCTATTTTTTTCCTTGTTTAAAGAATTTAATTGTAACCTGATTTATTTATTTTTATTTTTATGTTTTTTTTTTGTTTTTTTTTTGGGGGGGGGGGGGGGATATTGTTAAATATCCCACGGCAACTCCTGTTAGGTTAGGTTTTTTTGTTAGGTCAAAATAGAGTTATTTCAAGCCTACCAACTCTCATATAAAAACAAAGAATTGAATGTTATGGGTTGCCATAAAAACAAAGAATTGAATGTTATGGGCCTACCAACTCTCATATAAAAACAAAGAATTGAATGTTATGGGTTGCCATAAAAACAAAGAATTGAATGTTATGGGTTGCCATAAAAACAAAGAATTGAATGTAGTGGGTTGCCATAAAGCGATGGTTGCCCCCCCCCCCCCCTGACAGTGACGTGACTGAAGGCCTCAGAGACCGATGTTGTGTTTGACGTATTGTTTGCTGTACATCGATTTTACGCTCAATTTATGCCGCTATAAATCAAGGCCGTCTTTTTCTGTTTGGTCGGGTCTGAGATTAGTTCCTACAGCTTCCATGGTGAGGTCTGAGATTAGTTCCTACAGCTTCCATGGTGAGGTCTGAGGTTAGTTCCTACAGCTTCCATGGTGAGGTCTGAGATTAGTTCCTACAGCTTCCATGGTGAGGTCTGAGATTAGTTCCTACAGCTTCCATATTGAGGTCTGAAATTAGTTCCTACAGCTTCCATGGTGGTGAGGTCTGAGATTAGTTCCTACAGCTTCCATGGTGAGGTCTGAGATTAGTTCCTACAGCTTCCATATTGAGGTCTGAGATTAGTTCCTACAGCTTACATATTGAGGTCTGAGATTAGTTCCTACAGCTTCCATGGTGAGGTCTGAGATTAGTTCCTACAGCTTCCATATTGAGGTCTGAGATTAGTTCCTACATCTTCCATAATGAGGTCACAATGTTGAGTATTTCATGTTACATCTACATGCCATCATGATTAATAAAACGAAAAGTCTCTGTATAAAAATTCAAATGTTTGTTTTTGTTCGGCAGAAGTCTTGATTTAATAACATTTTAAAAATGCCGTGTGATAGATTTGTAACCGACACTTTTTAAAATTAATCTCGTTATGCAGACAATAGAAAAACCAAATCTAAATTCTGACATAAATCCTCAAAAGTTTTGTCGATCTATCATTTCTAGAAGAGACGTCTGTGCCATGACGCCACTACCAGAAGTAATTGACTACGTCCCAACACCACCACAAGATTTGTGTACAAACAAACGACCCTCGCTTACCGCTTCGGTTACGGAACAAAATGTAAATTAGGAAGTTCTAAATTTAGAAATCAGATGTGACGTCGTACGGTCGTCGGTGCAGAATTCCAGGATATTGCAAAAGTTTAATGCAATGTAAATGTGTGTAACAAAGCGGGGCGTGCATGACGAATAGATTACACCGTCACTATTGTCTTACTGTCCCCATTGTCAAGCTTTTTAATGAAATTTATGACAGGGCGTACAAAAATTATTTTGTCCTTCACGGCCCGGACTTCATGTCGGCCATCTTTCTTGTGGCCAGTTTTTTTTAAAAATATTTTAACTCACAGCTAGAACATGTTAATATAACACAAAGGTGATGGGGGCTGGGTAAAAATGGGTGTGTTCTTGCTGAAAGACTTTATACTAGAATTGACTTCAGAACAAAATAAGATAGTTTTAGCATTATTAATTAAAATATTGGTGTGGTACATAGTGATGTTTGGTACTTGGTACGTGGGGGCAGTATGTGGAGGCAGTGTGGGGGGGGGGGGGCAGTGTCTGGGTAAACGGTGTGTAGGGGAAACGGAGTGTGGGGGAAACGGTGTGTGGGGGCAGTGTGGGGGAAACGGGACATGGTGTGTGGGGACATGGTGTGTGAGGACATGGTGTGTGGGGACATGGTGTGTGGGGACATGGTGTGTGGGGACATTGTGGGGACATGGTGTGTGGGGACATGGTGTGTGGGGACATGGTGTGTGGGGACATGGTGTGTGGGGACATTGTGGGGACATGGTGTGTGAGGACATGGTGTGTGGGGACATGGTGTGTGAGGACATGGTGTGTGGGGACATGGTGTGTGGGGACATGGTGTGTGGGGACATGGTGTGTGAGGACATGGTGTGTGGGGACATGGTGTGTGGGGACATTGTGGGGACATGGTGTGTGGGGACATGGTGTGTGGGGGCATGGTGTGTGGGGGCAGTGTGTGGGGACATGGTGTGTGAGGACATGGTGTGTGGGGACATGGTGTGTGGGGACATGGTGTGTGGGGACATGGTGTGTGAGGACATGGTGTGTGGGGACATGGTGTGTGGGGACATTGTGGGGACATGGTGTGTGGGGACATGGTGTGTGGGGGCATGGTGTGTGGGGGCAGTGTGTGGGGACATGGTGTGTGGGGATATGGTGTGTGGGGACATGGTGTGTGGGGACATGGTGTGTGGGGACATGGTGTGTGGGGGACATGGTGTGTGGGGACATTGTGGGGACATGGTGTGTGAGGACATGGTGTGTGGGGACATGGTGTGTGAGGACATGGTGTGTGGGGACATGGTGTGTGGGGACATGGTGTGTGGGGACATTGTGGGGACATGGTGTGTGGGGACATGGTGTGTGGGGACATTGTGGGGACATGGTGTGTGGGGACATGGTGTGTGGGGACATGGTGTGTGGGGGCAGTGTGTGGGGACATGGTGTGTGGGGACATGGTGTGTGGGGACATGGTGTGTGGGGGCAGTGTGTGGGGACATGGTGTGTGGGGACATGGTGTGTGGGGACATGGTGTGTGAGGACATGGTGTGTGAGGACATGGTGTGTGGGGACATGGTGTGTGGGGACATTGTGGGGACATGGTGTGTGGGGACATGGTGTGTGGGGACATGGTGTGTGGGGGCAGTGTGTGGGGACATGGTGTGTGGGGACATGGTGTGTGGGGACATGGTGTGAAGGGACATGATGTGTGAGGCAGTGTGTGAGGATATGGTGTGTAGGGAAATGGTGTGTGGGGGCATGGTGTGTGGGGACATGGTGTGTGGGGGAAGTGTGCGGGGACATGGTTTGTGGGGACACGGTGTGTGGGAGTAGTGTGCGGGGACATGGTCTGTGGGGACGAGGTGTATGGGGACATGGTGTGTGGGTACATGGTGTGTGGGGGAAGTGTGTGGGGGCAGTGTGTGTGGGGGCAGTGTGTGGAGACACTGTGGCATTTAGTGGGAGACACGGGGGGCTGTAATGCTTACTTTAGAGACAGTTTATGTGTTGCTGCAGTGTGTGTAATATGTTGTGTGGTACACGATATATGGTACACGATGTGAGGGCAGTGTGTGGGGACACGGTGTGTGGGGCATTTAGTGAGAGACATGGTGTTGGACACACGGTGTTTTGTGCATGGTGTGTGTTTCACAGCCACAGTAGCCGTAGGACGTGATTGTCCCCCTAGCTGATTGTCCCTCTAGCTGATTGTCCCCCTAGCTGATTGTCCCTCTAGCTGATTGTCCCTCTAGCTGATTGTCCCTCTAGCTGATTGTCCCTCTAGCTGATTGTCCCTCTAGCTGATTGTCCCTCTAGCTGATTGTCCCTCTAGCTGATTGTCCCTCTACCTGATTGTCCCTCTAGCTGATTGTCCCTCTAGCTGATTGTCCCTCTAGCTGATTGTCCCTCTAGCTGATTGTCCCTCTAGCTGATTGTCCCTCTAGCTGATTGTCCCTCTAGCTGATTGTCCCTCTAGCTGATTGTCCCTCTAGCTGATTGTCCCTCTAGCGGATTGTCCCTCTAGCTGATTGTCCCTCTAGCTGATTGTCCCTCTAGCTGATTGTCCCTCTAGCTGATTGTCCCGCTAATTGATTGTTCCCCTAGCTGATTGTCAAGCTAATTGATTGTCCCACCGATAGCCCCAATAAACGTGTCAACAGCCTAAACAGTTGTGCAACAATGTGACTGCCATTAAATGACATCTTTATTGCGTGGGCCGCAGCAGTCAATATCAACTGAAAGAAACCCCCGACAGTTTTGTATGTGGTGCCAGACTTGAAACACAATCACACTCAATACAATGAATTCAACAATGGAGGCGATAACATTTATAACAATTACACCAAGGCTATATTGTATAGAACAAAGAAACCTTGACCTATTTATTGCTGCCATATATGACAGTGTTGCATAATGCAGCATTAAAAAAGAAAAAAAGAAAATCTTTTGTCCAATTTAAATGTTTGCCTCTACTATTTCTGTGTGAAGTTAATATGGCAGGTTGAGACGTGTCAATGTATGTTGTCCTAGTTCAGTCAATACAGTCTTTGTTTAGTTCCAATCAATGAGCTCAATCAGTTGTTTCCTTGTAGGCCAAGGTAGGGCGTCATTTGTCAGTACAGAGACAGGTTATAATCTTCATACGGTTACTCATAACTTGTTGTACCAAGCGGTCATTGGCAAACCGTGACAACTCGAAAAAACCCGTTATGAAAGCTGATACAACCATTTATACAAAGTTGACACAGCCCGTTATACGAAGCGGTCACACAACCCGTCACAAAGCCGGAAACAACCCGCCACACAAACCGAGACAACGACAACCCTAGACAACCCGAGATAACCCGTCACACAACCGGAGACAACCCGTCACACAACCCGAGACAACCCGTCACACAACCCGTCACACAGCCGGAGACAACCCGTCACACAACCCGTCACACAACCCGAGACAACCCGTCACACAACCTGAGACAACCCCTCACACAACCTGTTACACGAAGCAGCCAATGAGCTGTGACAATGAATTGAACGTGTGTGACCTACATACCCGGCCCGCTGATTAACGTCAAATATTTAGTCATCCATTCGTCACAAGAGCTCATAGTCAAATGTAGGCGAGAGTTGACGCACTTGAACTTACGCAGTTCAAGGTCGGAGGATAAAAATTTGTTTAACGGTGTGTATCTGGGATGTGTGTGTGTGTTGGGGGGGGGGGGGGGATAAAATTCTTGCATTCAAATTCACGAGATGGCGATAGAGCTGACAGGTTGTACGTCAAGGCATAAAAAATGGAGGGCATGTTGAAAGTTGGTATAAGCCAAATATGACATGGGGACGACAATATGATGAGACTGGAAACAGCCTGTAAACTTTTACTTGAGCGTCCTTTAACTTTGGACACAGGGGTGTAAACAGTTGTTACTGGGAGAGTTGGTGAAGTATAGGGTGTTTTTTTTACACAACCTAAAAGTATTTTTATTCTGAATTTAACCTTCATACAATCACATGGACCCCCCCCCCCCCACATGCTTTTAAAATAGTCTTATTGTGTTAGGCTTCCCCCTTCCGCTATATACAGATACACCCTTGCATTAGCATAGCTCTTATGTATCTGTATGTGTTATTATTCATTCGGAAATGTTTGTGTTGAAAGCACGTTTGTCATGTAAAAATGTTCGTGAGTCGAAAAAAACATTTTGTTATGTCAGTATCTAGTTGTGTCATGTGATATTATTGACAACACATCCATATGTGTTTCATCAAAGACATTTGACAACAGCGTCATATGACATCAGAATATTATGTGTCATCTGAGTTATATGACATGACAACAGAGCTAAGTGACATATGGCAACAGGGATACGTGACATATGACATCAGAACTGTGACATATGACATCAGAGCCATGTAACATCACGACCATGAAACAAAGGTGTACTACGGCCACACGAAGCCCCCCCCCCCCCCTCCCCTCCCACTCTCCCTGAGAAAATCCCCTGACCGCTGCAACCCTGAGCCTACATGACCCTCGGGCAAACAAAAAATGTTGGACTTGATTGCCGTTCGTACACTGAAGAAGGCGGTGGTCAAACAGAAGCACCGACACTACTGGCCATTGGGTCAATACGGTCAGCTTACTGTTGCATTCCACGCGTCGTGTGGATAGACAGAAAGTTGGGACACCGTGTGGATAGACAGAAAGTTGAGACATCGTGTGGATAGACAGAAAGTTGAGACACCGTGTGGATAGACAGAAAGTTGAGACACCGTGTGGATAGACAGAAAGTTGAGACACCGTGTGGATAGACAGAAAGTTGAGACACCGTGTGGATAGACAGAAAGTTGAGACACCGTGTGGATAGACAGAAAGTTGACGTGTGGATAGACAGAAAGTTGAGACACCGTGTGGATAGACAGAAAGTTGACGTGTGGATAGACAGAAAGTTGAGACACCGTGTGGATAGACAGAAAGTTGAGACACCGTGTGGATAGACAGAAAGTTGAGACACCGTGTGGATAGACAGAAAGTTGAGACACCGTGTGGATAGACAGAAAGTTGAGACACCGTGTGGATAGACAGAAAGTTGAGACACCGTGTGGATAGACAGAAAGTTGACGTGTGGATAGACAGAAAGTTGAGACACCGTGTGGATAGACAGAAAGTTGAGACACCGTGTGGATAGACAGAAAGTTGAGACACCGTGTGGATAGACAGAAAGTTGGGACACCGTGTGGATAGACAGAAAGTTGGGACACCGTGTGGATAGACAGAAAGTTGACGTGTGGATAGACAGAAAGTTGAGACACCGTGTGGATAGACAGAAAGTTGAGACACCGTGTGGATAGACAGAAAGTTGAGACACCGTGTGGATAGTCAGAAAGTTGAGACACCGTGTGGATAGACAGAAAGTTGAGACACCGTGTGGATAGTCAGAAAGTTGAGACACCGTGTGGATAGTCAGAAAGTTGAGACACCGTGTGGATAGACAGAAAGTTGAGACACCGTGTGGATAGTCAGAAAGTTGAGACACCGTGTGGATAGACAGAAAGTTGAGACACCGTGTGGATAGTCAGAAAGTTGAGACACCGTGTGGATAGTCAGAAAGTTGAGACACCGTATGGATAGACAGAAAGTTGAGACACCGTGTGGATAGTCAGAAAGTTGAGACACCGTGTGGATAGACAGAAAGTTGAGACACCGTGTGGATAGACAGAAAGTTGTGACACCGTGTGGATAGACAGAAAGTTGAGACACCGTGTGGATAGACAGAAAGTTGAGACACCGTGTGGATAGACAGAAAGTTGAGACACCGTGTGGATAGACAGAAAGTTGACGTGTGGATAGACAGAAAGTTGACGTGTGGATAGACAGAAAGTTGAGACACCGTGTGGATAGACAGAAAGTTGAGGGACACATCCCAGATAGATAACTATTTGTTTCGGTATCCCACAGCACCAAACATCTAGAAAATCGTGGGTAATTAAAAAATCGAAACGACAAAATACACATTAAAAAAATCTATTTACAAGTCTTAAACCAATAACAATGCATCATTTTGTTAGATTTTTTCCCTCTCTTTACAGTGACATTTGAAGAGAACCCCAAACAGGGCGCGGCTAGTGACAAGGGCGTCTTTGTGTAAACCTCAGTCTTGTAAACTACGCTGTCATATGTAGACATTTGTAAACACAACTAAACTCAAACATTCTTACATACACCTTTAGGTATCTCACATACAAGATGTAGGTAGAGTTTTGTAATCTAAAAGCTTTAAAGAAATCGCTTTTAACATTCTTTTTTTTTTGTGAAACAAAAATTAAAGTCTGAATTGAATAAAATTTTTACAGTATTTGAGTGGTGAGATTTTCCCACAAGCTGATTGGTGATGGGGTGGGGGAGGGGTGAGTCAAGGTAGGTTAACATCAGGTGGTGTGTTGGGTTACAGGTAGGTTAACATCAGGTGGTGTGTGTTGGGTTACAGGTAGGTTAACATCAGGTGTTGGGTTACAGGTAGGTTAACATCAGGTGGTGTGTGTTGGGTTACAGGTAGGTTAACATCAGGTGGTGTGTTGGGTTACAAGTAGGTTAACATCAGGTGGTGTGTGTTGGGTTACAGGTAGGTTAATATCAGGTGTTGGGTTACAGGTAGGTTAACATCAGGTGGAGTGTGTTGGGTTACAGGTAGGTTAACATCAGGTGGTGTGTGTTGGGTTACAGGTAGGTTAACATCAGGTGTTGGGTTACAGGTAGGTTAACATCAGGTGGTGTGTATTGGGTTACAGGTAGGTTAACATCAGGTGGTGTGTGTTGTGTTACAGGTAGGTTAACATCAAGTGTTGGGTTACAGGTAGGTTAACATCAGGTGGAGTGTGTTGTGTTACAGGTAGGTTAACATCAGGTGGTGTGTGTTGGGTTACAGATAGGTTAACATCAGGTGGAGTGTGTTGGGTTACAGGTAGGTTAACATCAGGTGGTGGGTTACAGGTAGGTTAACTTCAGGTGTTGGGTTAAAGGTAGGTTAACATCAGGTGGAGTGTGTTGGGTTACAGGTAGGTTAACATCAGGTGGAGTGTGTTGGGCTTAAAAAATGAATACAAATTATGTGTTAAATACTATCGGAATAACCAGTTTTAAGAATATGCCTAAGTGTTGATTATAAATTTTAGCAAACACAAAGTTTTTAGTACAACATGTTTCTAGAAAATCTAAAAATTACACACATGTCAATAAACTGGAAAAATCCACTTTTTCCTATCAAACACAACCGAAACAGTAAGGCCAGGGTAAAACTTCCCTGTAGTTCGACCTTGCTATCAGAGCTGATTGAAAAACTACACACGGAGTATTGACTCGAATCAAACAAACACATCGTTTTTATTTCCTCAACTTACAGGTTTTTATTTCTCTTCCTGTCTATGAGAGAAAATTTGTTTTCTATAGAGGGGCAGCTCAATAAGTGACCAGTTGACCCTATAGGCTACCTCTCTAGTGACCAGTTGACCCTATAGGCTACCACTCTAGTGACCAGTTGACCCTATAGGCTACCTCTCTAGTGACCAGTTGACCCTATAGGCTACCTCTCTAGTGACCAGTTGACCCTATAGGCTACCTCTCTAGTGACCAGTTGACCCTATAGGCTACCTCTCTAGTGACCAGTTGACCCTATAGGCTACCTCTCTAGTGACCAGTTGACCCTATAGGCTACCACTCTAGTGACCAGTTGACCCTATAGGCTACCTCTCTAGTGACCAGTTGACCCTATAGGCTACCTCTCTAGTGAACAGTTGACCCAATAGGCTACCTCTCTAGTGACCAGTTGACCCTATAGGCTACCTCTCTAGTCACCAGTTGACCCTATAGGCTACCACTCTAGTGACAAGTTGACCCTATAGGCTACCTCTAGTGACCAGTTGACCCTATAGGCTACCACTCTAGTGACCAGTTGACCCTATAGGCTACCTCTCTAGTGACCAGTTGACCCTATAGGCTACCTCTCTAGTGACCAGTTGACCCTATAGGCTACCTCTCTAGTGACCAGTTGACCCTATAGGCTACCTCTCTAGTGACCAGTTGACCCTATAGGCTACCTCTCTAGTGACCAGTTGACCCTATAGGCTACCTCTCTAGTGACCAGTTGACCCTATAGGCTACCTCTCTAGTGACCAGTCGACCCTATAGGCTACCTCTCTAGTGACCAGTTGACCCTTTAGGCTACCACTCAAGTGACCAGTTGACCCTATAGGCTACCACTCTAGTGACCAGTTGACCCTATAGGCTACCTCTCTAGTGACCAGTCGACCCTATAGGCTACCTCTCTAGTGACCAGTTGACCCTTTAGGCTACCACTCAAGTGACCAGTTGACCCTATAGGCTACCACTCTAGTGACCAGTTGACCCTATAGGCTACCAGTGACCAGTTGACCCTATAGGCTACCAGTGACCAGTTGACCCTATAGGCTACCACTCTAGTGACCAGTGTACAGTTGGGTTAGCCGTACCACAACATCAGCCTGGTTGATGATCACAGAGCAATGCAGTAGAAAAAAAACAACCAAACTACAGTGTGGTACGGCTAATCCTACCTGACCTGTCATATTCGCTACACTAACTTTGTGACGAGTTGCTTGTAAATATATCATAAGGCAGCTTCAGAAGGGATTTTTTTTCACACAGAAATACGCAATCCCAATGAGAGAGAAATTAAACCTAACCAAAACATAACCGGACCCCCCCCCCCCCTTCTCTCTTACGGATAATACCGCCAGAAGAAGGAAACAAAATAAGAAAAATAAAAAACTATAAATAGAATCTTGACGCTGTGATTTATGTGACAACATTGAAAGTTGGCCAAACAAAAAAATGCGATTGCGTACTACTAGTAATACGATTGTCATTTGTTTTATCGATCCACAGGTAGAAATGCTAATTGAAACCTTGAACCACACAAAGCCAGCTAAAACCCCAGTGGGTGGTTGGGGTTCAATGTAGTCGCTACTCCCATTTTGTGGTGGCGAGTGGCCTATATAACAACTCGGTTGGATAAAAAGCAGAATAAAATACTTAAAAAAAAACTTTTTAAAAAACCACGTTTTTCTTGTGGACTAAAAAGTAGAAAATAACTATTTACATACATTTGATGACAAAAAACGTGGGTACGTTCACCATCAAATTTCCCGACCCATCTGCCCGACCCACGTTTTTTGTCATCAAATGTATGTAAATAGTTATTTTCTACTTTTTAGTCCACAAGAAAAACGTGGTTTTTTAAAAAGTTTTTTTTAAGTATTTTATTTTCTCCTTTTTAGTCCGTTGCTACACATGAAAAACGTGGTTTTTAAAAAAGTTTTTTATATAGTTTATTTTCTACTTTATCTAATGACTTGATTAAGTATGAATTGACTAAGTGTTTATAAATACACGGACTAAAAAAATCTTGAGCGACCAGGATTCGAACCTGGGTTGTCGCGGCCACAACGCGAAGTACTAACCACTATACGATCACGGCCAGCGCGCTCACATCGATTGGGGCCGAAGTAACTGTGTCAACAAGCCTCCAGTCTTGTCGGTATCTTTAGAAATCATGTCCTCAATTTTATGGTCCTTTGGGCGTAATTAAATTAAGCTAATTACGGTCTCTAATTGCTAGTTTTTATGATTGCATCTGAAATTGTTAGGCGAAAGTAACCTGCATGCCAAATTTCAGATCTATAGAGCAATCAGAAGTGGGCTAATTTTCGATGTCAATTTTAACAACAAACACATCCACGCGAAGCTGAGTTAATAAAAACGTGTTAAAAATCTATTAAAATCTGGAGTGGTTTCAACTGTAGAAATGATGACACGAGAGCCATTACGTAATACACAAACAACAGAAGTACCGCCCTGATGTTACCCTATGGTTCGAGGCTATGTTTACTTTAGCGCATTCTCTCATTCACAAAAACAAACATTGCACTAACGAGAGTATTGAGTTGTCGACACTCCTAGATCTACTTCGGCCTAGCTTGTTCGATCTATAACACAATCTCTAAACTCAACCAACAAAACTACGCCTACTCAGAAAGTTATGATAAGTCTAATCTTAACTGTCACTTTGAGAAGTGGGGGGGGGGGGGGGGGGAAGGGAGATTAAGTATACTTGATTTGTCATATCTACAAACTCCACTAAGTCGTGTGTTCGTTACTATCACTGCGTTACAAGACTAAATCCCAAGGCAAATTTATTTAAATAATAAAAGCAATAACTTTGAACATTATTTTAGGCTACTGACTAACACTAACATTAGACCTAATCCCAAGTTTTAAAATGTGTGCATATGTTTCCACTGTTGTGTATTGTCATTGTGAAGACAAATCGATAAAACATTGTTTTGTGATGAATGGTTCTGAAAAATTAAAATATTCTCTTTGTTATGTAGTAGTATGGGTAGTCTACCGCGTTTGATTTGTTTTCTAATTATAATATTAAAATTTGTTTCAAAATTGTAACCATGAACTTTGGCTATACAGAATCGAAAGCCGTAACATTATATAATTTAGTCTAGTTTGCCCTATAGAATAGATCAAGTTAGCCTGAGATTTATTTCGTATTATTTAAGTAATACTAGATCTAGATCTAGATTAGATCTGACTAGTAATAGTGTGACTAATAGCATTTCCCTATTTTTCTATGTAATATAATAATCTAGATTCTAGATCTAGAATCTAGATCGAATACAGATCTAGATCTAGATCTAGGTCTAGTAACTAGAATTCTAGATCTAGATCTAGTAATCGTAGGTTGTGACTTAAGGTTATTTTACGTCCTCTAAGTTTAAGTAAATAAACGACAGCGCATTTAACTTACCTTATTTTCTCAAAATATGAACCAGAAATAATCCGATTTTTTCAACATGTGAATAAGTCAACTATCAACTATTGTCAACTATGTGTGTTGTAAAGTAAAGCGTGTCAGACTGCTGTGCCCGCTATCGTCTGATCAACACTCACTGAATTCTTTGAACCGGAACGAACAGGTAAGGTGAGGTCCGACCGTTAGTCAGTGACACTTTATCACACGTGTAAACACTACAGCACATCCGTGTCACACAGTGACCCTTTCTTCTCGTGCACTGAAAACAAACGGTCACAAGTGTTAGAGCAGCTAGTAAAATGTACCAACACACCTCACTGTTTTCACTTGAATCCACTATGTCGCCGCGCGCTGCGGTCTAGACGCTGTGGTGCGATCCCGCTGAGAACAGGCCCAGCACTGGGAAAGGTATCCTTGAATGGGGACACAGGTGACGGGGACGACGGTAGCGAGGCGGAGGACGGTGTGTGGACGCCGTGTGAAAACTGATCGCGGCGCATTCCACGGTTAGACGGTGTGTTTATAGATCAGATATAACTTTAGCTCGGTACAGTAGCTTGTGTGGATCCGTTGCATCATTGATATAGACTAATATAGAGGCTTGTGCCTGTTACAGATTGGTAAAATCTATTTGTAGGCTACCTGGTACAGATTGGTAAAATCTACTTTTGCCAGTTACACATTTGTTAAATCTACTTGTACCAGTTACAGATTGGTAAAATCTCCGTGTACCTTTTACAGTTTCATTAAAGTGACAGTAGTCCCTACAGTTTCCAAGTATTTCAACGCTGTGAGTTATACAGGCTTTCGATGCCCTGTTAAATTATTATTCACAAAAAGTTTTTCCTCTATCAATAAAGTTTATATTTCTTTCAATAGATGCTAAACATTCATGTGGAGCAGTGGACCATGAAAGTGTAGAGGGTGGATTGGTTGGAGCGTTAAGTGTAGAGGGTGGATTGGGGTGGAGCGTTAAGTGTAGAGGGTGGATTGGGGTGGAGCGTTAAATGTAGAGGGTGGATTGGGTGGAGCGTTAAATGAAGAGGGTGGATTGGGGTGGAGCGTTAAGTGTAGAGGGTGGATTGGGTGGAGCGTTAAGTGTAGAGGGTGGATTGGGTGGATCGTTAAATGAAGAGGGTGGATTGGGGTGGAGCGTTAAGTGTAGAGGGTGGATTGGGGTGGAGCGTTAAGTGTAGAGGGTGGATTGGGTGGAGCGTTAAATGAAGAGGGTGGATTGGGGTGGAGCGTTAAGTGTAGAGGGTGGATTGGGGTGGAGCATTAAGTGTAGAGGGTGGATTGGGTGGAGCGTTAAGTGTAGAGGGTGGATTGGGTGGAGCGTTAAGTGTAGAGGGTGGATCATTAAGTGTAGAGGGTGGATTGGGTGGAGCGTTAAGTGTAGAGGGTGGATTGGGTGGAGCGTTAAGTGTAGAGGGTGGATTGGGTGGAGCGTTAAGTGTAGAGGGTGGATTGGGTGGAGCGTTAAGTGTAGAGGGTGGATCATTAAGTGTAGAGGGTGGATTGGGTGGAGCATTAAGTGTAGAGGGTGGATTGGGGTGGAGGATTAAGTGTAGAGGGTGGATTGGGTGGAGCGTTAAGTGTAGAGGGTGGATCATTAAGTGTAGAGGGTGGATTGGGTGGAGCGTTAAGTGTAGAGGATGGATCATTAAGTGTAGAGGGTGGATTGGGTGGATCATTAAGTGTAGAGGGTGGATTGGGTGGAGCGTTAAGTGTAGAGGGTGGATTGGGTGGAGCGTTAAGTGTAGAGGGTGGATTGGGTGGAGCGTTAAGTGTAGAGGGTGGATCATTAAGTGTAGAGGGTGGATTGGGTGGAGCGTTAAGTGTAGAGGGTGGATTGGGTGGAGCGTTAAGTGTAGAGGGTGGATTGGGCGGAGCGTTAAGTGTAGAGGGTGGATTGGGTGGAGCGTTAAGTGTAGAGGGTGGATCATTAAGTGTAGAGGGTGGATTGGGTGGAGCGTTAAGTGTAGAGGGTGGATCATTAAGTGTAGAGGGTGGATTGGGTGGATCATTAAGTGTAGAGGGTGGATTGGGTGGATCATTAAGTGTAGAGGGTGGATTGGGTGGAGCGTTAAGTGTAGAGGGTGGATTGGGTGGAGCGTTAAGTGTAGAGGGTGGATTGGGTGGAGCGTTAAGTGTAGAGGGTGGATCTTTAAGTGTAGAGGGTGGATTGGGTGAAGCGTTAAGTGTAGAGGGTGGATTGGGTGGAGCGTTAAGTGTAGAGGGTGGATTGGGTGGAGCGTTAAGTGTAGAGGGTGGATCATTAAGTGTAGAGGGTGGATTGGGTGGAGCGTTAAGTGTAGAGGGTGGATCATTAAGTGTAGAGGGTGGATTGGGTGGATCATTAAGTGTAGAGGGTGGATTGGGTGGATCATTAAGTGTAGAGGGTGGATTGGGTGGAGCGTTAAGTGTAGAGGGTGGATTGGGTGGAGCGTTAAGTGTAGAGGGTGGATTGGGTGGAGCGTTAAGTGTGGAGGGTGGATCATTAAGTGTAGAGGGTGGATTGGGTGGATCATTAAGTGTAGAGGGTGGATTGGGTGGAGCGTTAAGTGTAGAGGGTGGATTGGGTGGAGCGTTAAGTGTAGAGGGTGGATTGGGTGGAGCGTTAAGTGTAGAGGGTGGATTGGGTGGAGCGTTAAGTGTAGAGGGTGGATTGGGTGGAGCGTTAAGTGTAGAGGGTGGATCATTAAGTGTAGAGGGTGGATTGGGTGGAGCGTTAAGTGTAGAGGGTGGATCATTAAGTGTAGAGGGTGGATTGGGTGGAGCGTTAAATGTAGAGGGTGGATTGGGGTGGAGCATTAAGTGTAGAAGGTGGATTGGGGTGGAGCGTTAAGTGTAGAGGGTGGATTGGGGTGGAGCGTGTACGTTTGTTAAGGAGGTCATCATATGTACCAGCACACCCTTAGTTATCTCACTGGACACTAGATACAAACACACAATCAAAAACTATCACACACACAATCACACACCATCACATACGATCACACACCAGCACACACACACAATCACACACAATCACACACACAATCACACCAGCACACACACTCACATCACACACAATCACACACCAGCACACACCAGCACACACAATCACACACCACCACACACAATCACACACTATCACACCAGCACACACAATCATACACCAGCACACACAATCATACACCAGCAAACACACTATCACATACCAGCACACACACAATCTCACACACACGCACACACCAGCATAAACTCAATCACACACAATCACACACCGGCACACACAAACACACAAGCACACACTAGCACACACACAATATCACAAACCTTCACACTCAACAACACACTCACACTCCCACGCTTACACACCAGCACATACACAATCACACATTATCTCCCACACATCAGCACACCCACATAACAACACTCATTCTTACACACCAGTACATACAAACAATCACACACTCACAAACCTTCAACACAATCACACATTCATTCTCACACATTAGCACTCCGACAATCACACACTCACTCTTACAACCAACTCACACACATCTTACAAACAGACACACACAGCTTTGTATAGTTTTCCAGCCTTGAGAAGACCATCCTTGTTGACACACACTGGAGGGGCGGGGGTTGACACTGTTTCACATGTCAGCAAACATTTGCTTTAACGGTGCTCAGGTGTCGGCTACACCTGACCTAGCAAGGTCCTGTACTGATGCTACATCTAGCAAGGTCCTGTACTGATGCTACATCTAGCAAGGTCCTGGACTGCCTTATATGGCTACACCTGACCTAACAAGGTC
The DNA here is from genome assembly GCF_028476545.2 of Physella acuta. Classification (NCBI taxonomy): domain Eukaryota; kingdom Metazoa; phylum Mollusca; class Gastropoda; family Physidae; genus Physella; species Physella acuta. The sequence continues at coordinate 21,878 of NW_026732088.1, forward strand.
CTGTACAGGCTACACCTAGAAAGGTCCTGGACTGCCTTATATGGCTACACCTGACCTAACAAGGTCCTGTACAGGCTACACCTAGAAAGGTCCTGGACTGCCTTATATGGCTACACCTGACCTAACAAGGTCCTGTACAGGCTACACCTAGAAAGGTCCTGGACTGCCTTATATGGCTACACCTGACCTAACAAGGTCCTGTACAGGCTACACCTAGAAAGGTCCTGGACTGCCTTATATGGCTACACCTGACCTAACAAGGTCCTGTACAGGCTACACCTAGAAAGGTCCTGGACTGCCTTATATGGCTACACCTGACCTAACAAGGTCCTGTACAGGCTACACCTAGAAAGGTCCTGGACTGAGATAACATCTAGCAAGGTCCTGTACTGCCTTATATGGCTACACCTGAAGACGATTACTTAGACCAGGTAAAGGTGTTGGTCAAGGTCCAGCCAACGGTCCACTACCTAAATTAAGTCAATCGGTGCATCCATTGCTCACGTGTACTGCAGCACGTGTGCGTGTTGCCTAGCAACACGTTTAACTCTAGTGTGTTTAGCTTATCATCAGCAGAACAAACTGAGCTAATTTATTCTGTGTAAACACGGCAGTGTGTTGACCAGAGGGGAGTCTGATATTCAGGGGGGGGGGGGGGTTGTAGCACACAGATTATCATCGTCTCTTAATCTCAGTTCCTCTGTTTGCTTGAAAAAGTTTTGAGTTGTTAGTGTATCAATGTAAGCAATGTTTTACAAACTTCTGATGTTCTCTCAGGTAAAATTTGTACTGCTGGTTTCTGTTATTTTAATTGTATAAATTATCAGGCCCAACCGAGTAGACTGACCTAAAGACCTTAGTGAGTAGACTGACCTAAAGACCTTAGTGAGTACTGACCTAAAGACCTTAGTGAGTCGACTGACCTAAAGACCTTAGTGAGTAGACTGACCTAAAGACCTTAGTGAGTCGACTGACCTAAAGACCTTAGTGAGTCGACTGACCTAAAGACCTTAGTGAGTAGACTGACCTAAAGACCTTAGTGAGTACTGACCTAAAGACCTTAGTGAGTCGACTGACCTAAAGACTTTGGTGAGTAGACTGACCTAAAGAACTGACCTACAAGGTCGACCTTGCATACAATCGTGTTCAGCTAAACAGCCAATGCTCAATTTTAATGTAAGAATAGGGAATTATTTTTTGTAACAATAGGTTTTACATATCTTTATATAAGGGGAAATCGAAAACGAAAATGGGACAAACATGTTTGTTTCGTATCTTTTATTTCTATTATTAGAAACCATTTTAATAAAACCTTTTAAAAAAAATTATTAAGGTGTTGTGAAATAAAGCCCACTTCAAATACCGGATGCATAAAATGATAAAGCATCACCGTGTTTGCTTCTTAAAACCGGTTTATCCGCAGACGAACAAAGCCTGGACTTAAATTTTTTTAATGACACAGTAGCCTCGCCACAGAGTTGGCTTTTGTCGTGGCTCTCTGATCTGGCAACCCGATTGTTATTTGTTCTTCTCTACTTTGTAATCGGCAGACGACGGGTGTATGATTATATTCGACATAATATATATACCATTATACCAGCGTCGTATAATTACGTTTGTGTTTAAAAACTTAAAGACTAAATATCGAAAACAGTGGGGGGTGTGGATGGAAAAAAAACTAAATGATACTCTAATGTACAGGGTATTTTAAGAAACTGATCGTTTCCTTGGCAACGACACTAAAGATTATGATTCATATCGATAGCGCCTTTTGGTAATCGCGGCGATGTTTTAAAAGACTCTTAAATGCTTTCACCACAACTAGAAATAAATGTTTGGCTATCAGCTAAAAAAGCCATTGTTGGAAAAAATCAATCCCTCCCCCACCCCTTCACCGCCTCATTTGAAAAAGGTCCTGATGGCGTTTAATTTATTTAATGAGTATTTATCTAAATGCTCAACTAGTTGTAGAGCTAATCAAGCAGACAGAAGGTAGTTATAAACCAATGACAATCAAGCATCTAGAAGGTAGTTATATGCCAATGACAATCAAGCATCTAAAAGGTAGTTATAAGCCAATGACAATCAAGCAGACAGAGGTAGTTATAAGCCAATGACAATCAAGCAGACAGAAGGTAGTTATAAGCCAATGACAATCAAGCAGACAGAAGGTAGTTATATGCCAATGACAATCAAGCATCTAAAAGGTAGTTATAAGCCAATGACAATCAAGCAGACAGAAGGTAGTTATAAGCCAATGACAATCAAGCAGACAGAGGTAGTTATAAGCCAATGACAATCAAGCAGACAGAGGTAGTTATAAGCCAATGACAATCAAGCAGACAGAAGGTAGTTATATGCCAATGACAATCAAGCATCTAAAAGGTAGTTATAAGCCAATGACAATCAAGCAGACAGAAGATAGTTATAAGCCAATGACAATCAAGCAGACAGAAGGTAGTTATAAGCCAATGACAATCAAGCATCTAGAAGGTAGTTATATGCCAATGACAATCCGCAGACAGAAGGTAGTTATAAGCCAATGACAATCAAGCAGACAGAAGGTAGTTATATGCCAATGACAATCAAGCAGACAGAAGGTAGTTATATGCCAATGACAATCAAGCATCTAAAAGGTAGTTATAAGCCAATGACAATCAAGCATACAGAAGGTAGTTATATGCCAATGACAATCAAGCAGACAGAAGGTAGTTATAAGCCAATGACAATTCGCAGACAGAAGGTAGTTATAAGCCAATGACAATCAAGCAGACAGAAGGTAGTTATATGCCAATGACAATCAAGCATCTAAAAGGTAGTTATATGCCAATGACAATCAAGCAGACAGAAGGTAGTTATAAGCCAATGACAATCAAGCATACAGACGGTAGTTATAAGCCAATGACAATCAAGCATACAGAAGGTAGTTATAAGCCAATGACAATCAAGCAGACAGAAGGTAGTTATAAGCCAATGACAATCAAGCATACAGAAGGTAGTTATAAGCCAATGATAATCAAGCATCTAGACGGTAGTTATAAGCCAATGATAATCAAGCAGACAGAAGGTAGTTATAAGCCAATGACAATTCGCAGACAGAAAGTAGTTATAAGCCAATGACAATCAAGCAGATAGAAGGTAGTTATAAGCCAATGATAATCAAGCAGACAGAAGGTAGTTATAAGCCAATGACAATCAAGCATCTAGACGGTAGTTATAAGCCAATGACAATCAAGCAGACAGAAGGTAGTTATAAGCCAATGATAATCAAGCAGACAGAAGGTAGTTATAAGCCAATGACAATCAAGCATCTAGACGGTAGTTATAAGCCAATGACAATCAAGCAGACAGAAGGTAGTTATAAGCCAATGATAATCAAGCAGACAGAAGGTAGTTATAAGCCAATGACAATCAAGCATCTAGACGGTAGTTATAAGCCAATGACAATCAAGCAGACAGAAGGTAGTTATAAGCCAATGATAATCAAGCAGACAGAAGGTAGTTATAAGCCAATGACAATCAAGCATCTAGACGGTAGTTATAAGCCAATGACAATCAAGCAGACAGAAGGTAGTTATAAGCCAATGATAATCAAGCAGACAGAAGGTAGTTATAAGCCAATGACAATCAAGCATCTAGACGGTAGTTATAAGCCAATGACAATCAAGCATACAGAAGGTAGTTATAAGCCAATGATAATCAAGCAGACAGAAGGTAGTTATAAGCCAATGACAATCAAGCAGACAGAAGGTAGTTATAAGCCAATGACAATCAAGCAGACAGAAGGTAGTTATATGCCAATGACAATCAAGCATCTAAAAGGTAGTTATAAGCCAATGACAATCAAGCAGACAGAAGGTAGTTATAAGCCAATGACAATCAAGCAGACAGAAGGTAGTTATAAGCCAATGACAATCCAGCAGACAGAAGGTAGTTATATGCCAATGACAATCAAGCATCTAGAAGGTAGTTATAAGCCAATGACAATCAAGCAGACAGAAGGTAGTTATATGCCAATGACAATCAAGCATCTAAAAGGTAGTTATAAGCCAATGACAATCAAGCAGACAGAAGGTAGTTATAAGCCAATGACAATCAAGCAGACAGAAGGTAGTTATAAGCCAATGACAATCAAGCAGACAGAAGGTAGTTATAAGCCAATGACAATCAAGCATCTAGAAGGTAGTTATAAGCCAATGACAATCAAGCAGACAGAAGGTAGTTATAAGCCAATGATAATCAAGCAGACAGAAGGTAGTTATAAGCCAATGACAATCAAGCAGACAGAAGGTAGTTATAAGCCAATGATAATCAAGCAGACAGAAGGTAGTTATAAGCCAATGACAATCAAGCATCTAGACGGTAGTTATAAGCCAATGACAATCAAGCATACAGAAGGTAGTTATAAGCCAATGACAATCAAGCAGACAGAAGGTAGTTATATGCCAATGACAATCAAGCATCTAAAAGGTAGTTATAAGCCAATGACAATCAAGCAGACAGAAGGTAGTTATAAGCCAATGACAATCAAGCAGACAGAAGGTAGTTATAAGCCAATGACAATCAAGCAGACAGAAGGTAGTTATAAGCCAATGACAATCAAGCATCTAGAAGGTAGTTATAAGCCAATGACAATCAAGCAGACAGAGGTAGTTATAAGCCAATGACAATTCGCAGACAGAAGGTAGTTATAAGCCAATGACAATTCGCAGACAGAAGGTAGTTATAAGCCAATGACAATCAAGCATCTAGACGGTAGTTATAAGCCAATGACAATCAAGTGGACAGAGGTAGTTATAAGCCAATGACAATCAAGCAGACAGAAGGTAGTTATATGCCAATGACAATCAAGCATCTAGAAGGTAGTTATAAGCCAATGACAATCAAGCAGACAGAAGGTAGTTATATGCCAATGACAATCAAGCATCTAGACGGTAGTTATAAGCCAATGACAATCAAGCATCTAGAAGGTAGTTATAAGCCAATGACAATCAAGCAGACAGAAGGTAGTTATAAGCCAATGACAATCAAGCATCTAGACGGTAGTTATAAGCCAATGACAATCAAGCATACAGAAGGTAGTTATAAGCCAATGACAATCAAGCATACAGAAGGTAGTTATAAGCCAATGACAATCAAGCATACAGAAGGTAGTTATAAGCCAATGACAATCAAGCAGACAGAAGGTAGTTATAAACCAACGACAATCAAGCAGACAGAAGGTAGTTATAAGCCTATGACAATCCAGCAGACAGAAGGTAGTTATAAGCCAATGACAATCAAGCAGACAGAAGGTAGTTATATGCCAATGACAATCAAGCATCTAAAAGGTAGTTATAAGCCAATGACAATCAAGCAGACAGAAGGTAGTTATAAACCAACGACAATCAAGCAGACAGAAGGTAGTTATAAGCCTATGACAATCAAGCAGACAGAAGGTAGTTATAAACCAACGACAATCAAGCAGACAGAAGGTAGTTATAAGCCAATGACAATCCAGCATCTAGAAGGTAGTTATAAGCCAATGACAATCCAGTGGACCTGAACAGACAGGGGCAGTAATCAACCGTGGACGTGTTCAATCGACAACCCTGAACATCCTGCTCATTAATATTTCTCATCTTTTTTTTAAGTCATCAATATTAATTCGCAATATCTAATGATCGTGACAAATTTAATCCGCAGCAAACTGCAAAAATTGCCGTTCGAAAAAAAAATTAATTAGCAATCGAAATGGGAAAATAAATGAATGTAGCAGAAGTGGGAGGTTTTCTGGAGGTCATTTGTGGGATGCACGTGACACAGTGTCCGCAACTAGGTCAAACCCAGGTGTACATGTAACGAATCATGACTTGACCAGTCATGACTGCAAATCTTGTCATTTTCAGTCAAGTCATGACTGCAAATCTTGTCCTCTTCAGTCAAGTCATGACTGCAAATCTTGTCCTCTTCAGTCTAGTCATGACTGCAAATCTTGTCCTCTTCAGTCAAGTCATAACTTAAAATTGTGTCCTCTTCAGTTAAGTCATGACTGCAAATCTTGTCCACTTCAGGCAAGTCATGACTGCAAATGTTGTCCACTTCAGCCAAGTAATGACTGCATACATTGTCCACTTCATCAAACTATAGAACACAAAGGCTCGACGTCAAGAACTAGTTCAAAGACAGGACAAACGCGGTTTGGATCGATACCGGTAATTGTCCTACCATACTTACGCTTGCGATTATTCCGAAGTAGTTTGACATTTAAAAGTGGAGAATAAAATCGTTTAGAAGCATCGATTACAAATAGTCTTATGAACTATTTTTAGACCTGCAAGATTTAATAATCCCGTGACGTCAAAAATAAACCGGGAGTGATCTCCCCTAAACTTTCTCGAATATTCTAATATAACACTACAGGGGATGGCAACTCGGGATATAGACTTCTAGACATGATTTTTAATCCATTTTAAATACTCACATTTCTTAAAATAGAGTATAATCTCGTAGAAAAAAGAAATGCACACCAAGTGAACGCTAAATAAAAAAGCGCATAATAGTGCGCAATATTATTAGTACTTTATAAATTTACATGCGTTTTTTGAGAAATCGGAAATAGCGTAAATAAGTACTTCCGGTCAACGGAAATTACTCAAAATTTGACAGAAGGTAGAGAATTAGCTCTTTTTCTTACATATCAAATTTCATTTATCTATCTGAAATAGTACTCAAGTTATAGGCTTTTGAAAATTCAAAGTAGAAAAAGTACCACTTCCGGTTATCGGAATTCGCTCAAAAGTTGATACGGATCTACGATTTTGATAAAATACTTATATATGAAATTTCACCAGCCTAGCTGTAACGGTACTCAAGTTATCGTGTTTACACACGGACACACAGACACACACACACACACACACACACACACACACACACACACACACACACACAGACATACGGACAAGATTGCAAAATTATGTTTTTCCGTATCAGTGAGGTGTAAAACGTCGAGATTTGTAAAAATCTCGATTTTTTTTTTGCACGATTACAATACTTTCTCTATACTACGTATATACGAGAAAGTAAAAAGCACCTCGATTATTTTCTCTGTTTACTGTTGATACATTTCGTGACACACACACACACTGTTTGCTACATAGGGACTTCACGACGGTGACGGCTTTGTCGGAGATTTGATGATTACGAAAAAATATTAAAATAATTTTCAACTGCCAGTTTGAAAAAAGCTCGCCTTTTAAAAACTACGATCATTTGCATGGCAGTGATTTTTATTCGTCATGGCCATTCGTTTGTAATATTATCATCCAATGGCGTGATTAGATTCGAGGACGACGGTTTAGCCCTACAAAACCATATCTCTACTACTCTGTCTTTCTAGCATGACGTTGGCGAGTCTCTTACAGGTTTGTTGATGTGAGGCTTTAATGTCTTGATCGTCCCATATGCTTAAACTTATGGGCTTCTGTTCCACATACTAAGATTGGGGGTCAACGGAATCTCTCACTATGCGAACTACACCACCGGTGTACACCCATACGTCACTATCCGACCCACACCATACGTCACTACCCGACCCACACCATACGTCACTATCCTACCCACACCATACGTCACTATCCGACCCACACCATACGTCACTATCTTACCCACACCATACGTCACTATCCTACCCACACCATACGTCACTACCCGACCCACACCATACGTCACTATCCGACCTACCATACGTCACTATCCTACCCACACCATACGTCACTACCCGACCCACACCATACGTCACTTTCCGACCTACCATACGTCACTATCCTACCCACACCATACGTCACTATCCTACCCACATCATACGTCACTATCCTACCCACACCATACGTCACTATCCTACCCACACCATACGTCACTATCTTACCCACACCATACGTCACTATCCTACCCACACCATACGTCACTATCCTACCCACACCATACGTCACTATCCTACCCACACCATACGTCACTATCCTACCCACACCATACGTCACTATCCGACCTACCATACGTCACTATCCTACCTACACCATACGTCACTATCCTACCCACACCATACGTCACTATCCTACCCACACCATACGTCACTATCCTACCCACACCATACGTCACTATCCTACCCACACCATACGTCACTATCTTACCCACACCATACGTCACTATCCTACCTACACCATACGTCACTATCCTACCCACACCATACGTCACTATCCTACCCACACCATACGTCACTATCCTACCCACACCATACGTCACTATCTTACCCACACCATACGTCACTATCCTACCCACACCATACGTCACTATCCTACCCACACCATACGTCACTATCTTACCCACACCATACGTCACTATCCTACCCACACCATACGTCACTATCCTACCCACACCATACGTCACTATCCTACCCACACCATACGTCACTATCTTACCTACACCATACGTCACTATCCGACCTACCATACGTCACTATCCGGTCCACACCGTACGTCACTCATGACCCTAGTACACCACACGACAAAGTCTAAAACAAAAGTAAAGTGGTGACAATAGAAGCTGTAAAATGTTGATGAATGAAACAAGATTGCTGGGTAAGACGATAGCACTGGGATAAGCTGTTGATAAGTTGTTTACAACACAAACATGACCTTTGAACTATGAATACTTCACCCCTGCCCGGTATTATCATAAAGTAAGTTCCATAAATAAAAAAACAAAAAGTAATTTCATCAAAGCGCGTCAAGACTAATAAATATCGACTTTCATTTAGCGCGCGAAACAATTTATGGTTTTATAATACCTGTCGGGTATTAATTTCATTTTCTGTGGAGTCATTAAACGATTGTGTCCCCCCCCCTCCTCTCTCCGCTCACCGCCCTAAAAGATAGTAAAAATGCAGACAATTTAACACACTTTAAATTTTTTTTGACTGAGTCGTTGATATTAATGATACGGGCAAGTGGTCATCATAACGAAAGGTTGGCGAGAACAAAAACAAGCACAACGCAGTAGAGTATGACATCACGACAGTAGAGTATGACATCACGACAGTAGAGTGTGACATCACGACAGTAGAGTGTGACATCACGACAGTAGAGTATGACATCACGACAGTAGAGTGTGACATCACGACAGTAGAGTATGACATCACGACAGTAGAGTATGACATCACGACAGTAGGGTATGACATCACGACAGTAGAGTATGACATTACGACAGTAGAGTATGACATCACGACAACAACGTGTGACATCACGACAGTAGAGTGTGACATCACGAAAGTAGAGTGTGACATCACGACATGACATCACGACAATAGAGTGTGACATCACGACAGGACATCACGACAGTAGAGTGTGACATCACGACAGTAGAGTATGACATCACGACAGTAGAGTATGACATCACGACATGACATCACGACAGTAGAGTGTGACATCACGACAGTAGAGTATGACATCACGACAGTAGAGTATGACATCACGACAGTAGAGTGTGACATCACGACAGTAGAGTGTGACATCACGACAGTAGAGTGTGACATCACGACATGACATCACGACAATAGAGTGTGACATCACGACAGGACATCACGACAGTAGAGTATGACATCACGACAGTAGAGTATGACATCACGACATGACATCACGACAGTAGAGTGTGACATCACGACAGTAGAGTATGACATCACGACATGACATCACGACAGTAGAGTGTGACATCACGACAGTAGAGTGTGACATCACGACATGACATCACGACAGTAGAGTATGACATCACGACAGTAGAGTATGACATCACGACAGTAGAGTGTGACATCACGACAGTAGAGTGTGACATCACGACAGTAGAGTATGACATCACGACAGTAGGGTATGACATCACGACAGTAGAGTATGACATCACGACAGTAGAGTATGACATCACGACAACAACGTGTGACATCACGACAGTAGAGTGTGACATCACGAAAGTAGAGTGTGACATCACGACATGACATCACGACAATAGAGTGTGACATCACGACAGGACATCACGACAGTAGAGTGTGACATCACGACAGTAGAGTATGACATCACGACAGTAGAGTGTGACATCACGACAGTAGAGTGTGACATCACGACATGACATCACGACAATAGAGTGTGACATCACGACAGGACATCACGACAGTAGAGTATGACATCACGACAGTAGAGTATGACATCACGACATGACATCACGACAGTAGAGTGTGACATCACGACAGTAGAGTATGACATCACGACATGACGTCACGACAGTAGAGTGTGACATCACGACAGTAGAGTGTGACATCACGACATGACATCACGACAGTAGAGTATGACATCACGACAGGACATCACGACAGTAGAGTGTGACATCACGACAGTAGAGTGTGACATCACGACAGTAGAGTGTGACATCACGACATGACATCACGACAGTAGAGTGTGACATCACGACAGTAGAGTATGACATCACGACAGTAGAGTGTGACATCGCGACAGTAGAGTGTGACATCACGACAGTAGAGTATGACATCACGACAGGACATCACGACAGTAGAGTATGACATCACGACAGTAGAGTGTGACATCACGACAGTAGAGTATGACATCACGACATGACATCACGACAGTAGAGTGTGACATCACGACAGTAGAGTATGACATCACGACAGTAGAGTATGACATCACGACAGTAGAGTGTGACATCACGACAGTAGAGTGTGACATCACGACATGACATCACGACAATAGAGTGTGACATCACGACAGGACATCACGACAGTAGAGTATGACATCACGACAGTAGAGTATGACATCACGACATGACATCACGACAGTAGAGTGTGACATCACGACAATAGAGTGTGACATCACGACAGTAGAGTGTGACATCACGACATGACATCACGACAGTAGAGTATGACATCACGACAGGACATCACGACAGTAGAGTATGACATCACGACAGTAGAGTGTGACATCACGACAGTAGAGTATGACATCACGACAGTAGAGTGTGACATCACGACAGTAGAGTGTGACATCACGACAGTAGAGTGTGACATCACGACATGACATCACGACAGTAGAGTGTGACATCACGACAGTAGAGTATGACATCACGACAGTAGAGTGTGACATCACGACAGTAGAGTGTGACATCACGACAGTAGAGTATGACATCACGACAGGACATCACGACAGTAGAGTATGACATCACGACAGTAGAGTGTGACATCACGACAGTAGAGTATGACATCACGACAGTAGAGTGTGACATCACGACAGTAGAGTGTGACATCACGACAGTAGAGTGTGACATCACGACATGACATCACGATAGTAGAGTGTGACATCACGACAGTAGAGTATGACATCACGACAGTAGAGTATGACATCACGACAGTAGAGTGTGACATCACGACAGTAGAGTGTGACATCACGACAGTAGAGTATGACATCACGACAGTAGAGTATGACATCACGACAGTAGAGTGTGACATCACGACAGTAGAGTGTGACATCACGACAGTAGAGTGTGACATCACGACAGTAGAGTGTGACATCACGACAGGACATCACGACAGTAGAGTGTGACATCACGACAGTAGAGTGTGACATCACGACAGGACATCACGACAGTAGAGTGTGACATCACGACAGTAGAGTGTGACATCACGACAGTAGAGTGTGACATCACGACAGTAGAGTATGACATCACGACAGTAGAGTGTGACATCACGACAGTAGAGTGTGACATCACGACAGGACATCACGACAGTAGAGTGTGACATCAGGACAGTAGAGTGTGACATCACGACAGTAGAGTATGACATCACGACATGACATCACGACAGTAGAGTGTGACATCACGACAGTAGAGTGTGACATCACGACAGTAGAGTTTTACATCAGGACAGTAGAGTGTGACATCACGACAGTAGAGTGTGACATCAGGACAGTAGAGTGTGACATCACGACAGTAGAGTGTGACATCACGACAGTAGAGTATGACATCAGGACAGTAGAGTGTGACATCACGACAGTAGAGTATGACATCACGACATGACATCACGACAGTAGAGTGTGACATCACGACAGTAGAGTGTGACATCACGACAGTAGAGTATGACATCACGACAGTAGAGTGTGACATCACGACAGTAGAGTGTGACATCACGACAGTAGAGTATGACATCAGGACAGTAGAGTATGACATCACGACAGTAGAGTATGACATCACGACATGACATCACGACAGTAGAGTGTGACATCACGACAGTAGAGTGTGACATCACGACAGTAGAGTGTGACATCACGACAGTAGAGTATGACATCACGACAGTAGAGTATGACTGCATAACACCAGTGACAACACGACAACGTAATATCACAAAAACCCTCTTGTGAATTACAACCTAGATCAGCCTTGCAGCTGTAAATCAAATGAAATGAAATATTCCACTGTATGAACTTATCAAAATGTCACATCAAGAACGAGTTAAGAAGAATTGGACCTTTGGTAGGCTCATCTTGTCATAAATCTTTATTTAGTCAATGTTTACATACGATTTTACTTAAACTAGATTTATATCAGTCAATTTAAATTATTTAAACTAGATTTATGTCAGTCAATTTAAAATTATTTTAACGATTTATATCAGTCAATTTAAAATAATACTCCCAAAGTGATGAAAACACCCATTAAAGAAGTGATATCAAGTTAGAAGAGCGATAATAGGTCATCATGATCATGGTCGTAAATATAATGGTCAGATTCTAATCGGTTAAAATAATGTTGAGATTCTAAAGGGTTAAAATATTGCCAAAATTCTAATAGTAAATGGTCGTAAATATAATGGTCAGATTCTAATCGGTTAAAATAATGTTGAGATTCTAAAGGGTTAAAATATTGCCAAAATTCTAATAGTAAATGGTCGTAAATATAATGGTCAGATTCTAATCGGTTAAAATAATGTTGAGATTCTAAAGGGTTAAAATATTGCCAAAATTCTAATAGTAAAAAATCGTAACAAAAGGCTGTGATATATTACAAACGAAACAAAAGAAACATGAAAGATGACGAAATAATCACGTGCTTCATGCATGGGGGATACATGACACTGCTTAGAAACAATCAACATCGATGTGGATTATTTAATGAAGGTTTCACGGATACCACCTTTGTCTCACTTTTTTGTACAGGTGATAACTAAACAAATTGTTTTAAAACACAGGTGATAACTTCGTTTTACTAAACATATTGTTTACTGTGATAGGTACAACTTCGTATATCTTAATTTTTTTTTTAACCCTAAACAATTTCTTTTTTGCTGTTTCAACAAAAACATATTTTAGCGCCCGAATAGAGTTCTCCATTTCTCTGACTTCCTCCCCCCCCCCCCCCCATTACCAGAGTTTCTTCCAGGCATCTCTTCGGGGGGGCAAAGCCCCCCCCGAAAATTTTTTACCGCCCCCCCGAACGAAAGGAAATTTATATAATTTATATAGAAAAAATATACTTTTAACAGTGTCCGCCCCCCCGAAGAAAGTTTACCGCCCCCCCCCGAAGATTTCAAGTGCCCCCCCGGAGAAAAAAGTCTGGAAGAAACACTGCCCATTACCCTCATCACCATCTTTAGTCTTTGGCTGCCACCAAAAATCCATAGCCAATTTCTATTTAATAAAGGCTATTTCCGCTCGAATAGTAAAGGCAATCTTGGTTAGTTTTCAAATTACCGCCCTTTGAACACTTGATTTATTGACTCACAAACCAAAAAAATAAAAAACATAAAACGAAAGACAAAATTAAAAGTTCGCGTGCACTGAAATAATGCATACAAATATTGACTATAAAAATACGACTTTGATACAACCTGCTGAGTGTGTTGCTGTTTCTAAATACTTGGGTAGTTTTACTCCACTAGAACAGGTAGAAAGGTATGCAAGTAAAAGTGTGTGTGTGTATGTGTGTGTGTGTGGCTGGGGGGGGGGGGTGCAGAGGAGATGAAGCATACAGAAGTTACTAAATTTATCTACGGGGGGAAACTCCAGTAGAAAATCCTTACAGGTTATCTACTCTTTTTAGTAGTAGAGATAGACAACCCGTGTCAATAGCGAGATAGACAACCCGTGTCAATAGCGAGATAGACAACCTGTGTCTATAGCGAGATAGACAACCCGTGTCTATAGCGAGATAGACAACCTGTGTCTATAGCGAGATAGACAACCTGTGTCTATAGCGAGATAAGACAACCCGTGTCTATTGCTGATCTCTGGTCCCACACCTCCCCCTAATACACGTTTGATAACATAGGTATTCGTTTTGACTCGGACATTGACAGCCCCCCCCCCCCCTCACCTAGTTAGTCGATATAGTGCGAATCATGCATGTCCGAAGCCTCTAGATATGCAGCTATAATACTGATGCAATATTCTAGCGCACCAACTTCAGAACTCACACTTAAAACCTGTCCACGCACCATCTTGCACAATCAAGAGACATTTGATACAAGCGCACCAAATTATTTCTCACTACATAGACACAACTTCAGAACTCCCACTGAAAACCTTGTCAAGCGCCATTTTTGCCAAAGTCATGGCACCATCAAGCGACTTTTGATACAAGCGCACCTACTCAGACAATCTTCAAAACTGCAACTCAAGAAATTTCGGTCGTGATCTGCACGTCAAAATGTGTCCAAAAATAACACGAAAGGGCAACATAAATTTCACCTGAGGTCGTGATAAAAATAGGACGCGCCGGAAATTGGCGTTTAGAGTTGTCTTTCCTTCATGTTTTCACCTGCTTGCCGGGGTCTCGGCATCCACAAGTTTCCGCTGGGGTTGCTTTGACCCGATGGTTCTAGCATTATAGACGCTGACATCAGTATTTATTCTGACGTCCTTGAACCTAATGTTCCACGCGATGCCTTTTGTATGAGATTGTACTTACTGTCCATGACATCACTATTTCATTGGCTGCTATTGATACCCGTGGCCTTATATCACCTGACGTCCTTGACCTTAGTATATCACCCGACGTCATTGAACTCAGTATATCACATGACGTCCTTGTCTCATTGCTTGAATATATAAACATACGTCCTTGACTTTAGTACTCAGTATATCGTCCTCGACCTCAGTACCTAAACATACGACCTTGACAGCGGCATTTCACCTTGTACTTTACCCGCTGACATAATTTATTTTAAAATAACGTTACAAGCTAATTGTTTGATTGCAACTGTTTATTTTCTTTTTGTACACCACGAGAAATTTGCAGATGTTTTTTTTTTCACAGCTAAAACTCGATCATGTGTACAAATTTAGAGCCGTCAATGTGAGACCTGTGTTGTGATAATGTGAATGTGTTGATGTGTAAACCATGTGTAACGAGAGCACACGAAAGTGTTGTACGGCTTGACGTGCTGTGTAATACACACTAACTCGTGTAATGACAGCCAGACGGTCTCGTTAAGTTTTTTATTCTCGCGAGATCATCTTGACCCTACAGGCATTACATCTTTAGCACTTTGTTTCAGATTTTGTTGGATTTAACTTGCAGGTTTTCGTAAGTTGAAAAAAAAATTAAAAATGAAAAGCAAAATCAACTTAAGGAAACAGCGCGTAGACATTTTGATACACAGTAAAAAAAATAATTAAAAAACCTTTTATTTACAAGCTTTTAAATGCACTAGCATGCAGTTAGGAGGAAGGAAATGTTCTTGCCTTTGTGGAAACCCACAGACAGACAGAAGAACAGACAGACAGAGAGAGTGACATGAAGTTTAAACAGCTATATATCCATAATTTAATATTTGATTAGTCTTGAACCCTCTTGAATAACACATCACATAATTGTTCTACGTCTTCATGGCGTCTAAAAGATCGGTTTTCTAAGAAGATGAAATCTCCAACAATTTTTTTTAGCGATAAACACTTCACAATCTATATATATAATTCTCTTCTGGGAGACGCTAGAAAACAAGCTGTAAACGCGCTCCCTACTATCCCCACCCCTACATGGTCTTAGTGAGCTGTGGTTCACGCTATGTTTACCTTCGTGGAGTCGGGTTTAGTGACGGCTATTAGGGGCAGATAATTTAGTTTGAAACGATTTTAAACGTTGGGGGGGGGGGGGGGGGGTTATGGTTCTTAACGAGCTACTTATAGTGTTTAAAAGAAATATTTTCAGTGTCAGCGTTGGTACTGTTGAATTCACAAATTATGAATTACTGAAAAGTAGAAAAAACAACTAAATAGCGGCGTATGTTATGCCGCGGGCCGGCTCATTATTTTTAAAGAAATAAGGGTTGTTTCTATATGTTGTTTTTAGTGCATAATTAATAAGTTGTTATAGAGATGTGTATGTTAGTTTTATGTATTATAAATTTAAAAAAAAAACAGTTTATCAAATTCAAGTGGTTTATTAGCTCATTTTTTGTGTGGTTAGCTCAGCTTAGTCTGTTGGGATCAGTGTTTCAAGTTGCTGTTTTTATTAACATTTGCCGGTTGTTTTTGCTTCTGTGTAGAACTGCCGTAGGCTAATTGTGACATTTGATAAAGACAGTGCAACGAGGTGAAAATCAATATCTTAAATGAGCTCCATATATATATATATATATATATATATATAGTATATATATATATATATATATATATATATATATATATATATATATATATATATACATATATATATATACATATATATATATATATATATATATATATACATATATATATATATATATACATATATATATATATATATATATATATATATATATATATATATATATATATATATATATATATATATATATATATATATATACCTTACCCTACCGCCTGTTAAGAAAAAAACCATGATGCCACCCCTATTACCCAACCAACGTATTTGATGAGATCCCACTTAATGGGAGGCACAACGCTAAGACAAGCGACGTCAGCTATTTATAAAAAATGTCAGCAAATACAGATACTGATAAGAGGAAATCGACAAGCTTTACAAATCATACATTTTGTTGGATCGTCGGCTAAGTCAACCAATTTTACATGTCCAAATGTGTAGGGGGATGACGTCATTTGCTTTTTAAAAAAAAGTCGACTCGCACATTAGAAGTCGTTAAAAAAACAATTTGTAGGGGATTTGTTTAGCTTGATTGTTATGTTCTTAGCTTCATTGTGCTGTTAAGGTGTATGTGGTGGATTGAGGTTTTAATGACATATGGGTGTGTTTTATGGCTGTCATAGGTGTACTAGATGTCACGGCAGCTATAATTAGTTTTGATGTCCACCAACATAAGCATGTATATATATATATATGGGTATATATTTAGATATCATAGATATGGCTGTATATTTAGATGTAGATGTAGATGTAGATGTAGATGTAGATGTGGATGTAGATGCAGATGTGAATGTAGATGTAGATGTAGATGTAGATGTAGATGTAGATGTAGATGTAGATGTAGATGTAGATGTAGATGTAGATGTAGATGTAGATGTAGATGTAGATGTAGATGTAGATGTAGATGTAGATGTAGATGTAGATGTAGATGTAGATGTAGATGTAGATGTAGATGTAGATGTAGATGTAGATGTAGATGTAGATGTAGATGTAGATGTAGATGTAGATGTAGATGTAGAGGTAGAGGTAGAGGTAGATGTAGATGTAGATGATATAGATGATATTGATGATATAGACGATATCGAAGATACAGACCTTATGGATGATGTAGATATAAATATAGGCATATATATAGACACAAATATACGTATACACACACACACATATATGTATATATATATACATATATATATATATATATATATATATATATATATATATATATATATATATATGTGTATATATCCTGTGAGAGACACTAAACATGCTGTAGTACAAGCCACGCCACAGAGATTACATAGACATGACGAGATGACGCCCATAAGTAGAGGATTGTTGTTATCACGGGGTTTAGGGATTGGTTGTTGCCGTCCACACAAGTAAACAATGCACGTCGTCACTCGCGTGCAGGCAGATCCCGGCTCGGTGAGATGGGCGTCTGAAATATGTCCGTCTGCACGGGCGTCGAGAGCAACGGGTGATTTGGGGGGGGGGGGGATCGGTCACTATGAGCTACAGGTTATGTGGGGAGGGGCATCGTGAGCTACAGGTTTTATGTGGGGGGGGGGGGGTCATCGTGAGCTACAGGTTGGGGGGGTCATCGTGAGCTACAGGTGGGGGGTCATCGTGAGTTACAGGTGGGGGGTCATCGTGAGCTACAGGTTATATGGGGGGGGGGGTCATCGTGAGCTACAGGTTATATAGGGGGGGGTTATCGTGAGCTACAGGTGGGGGGGGGGGGGTCATCGTGAGTTACAGGTTATATGGGGGGTCATCGTGAGTTACAGGTTATATGGGGGGTCATCGTGAGCTACAGGTTATATGGGGGGTCATCGTGAGCTACAGGTGGGGGGGGGGGTCATCGTGAGTTACAGGTTATATGGGGGGTCATCGTGAGCTACAGGTTATATGGGGGGGGGGGTCATCGTGAGCTACAGGTTTTATGGGGGGGGTCATCGTGAGCTACAGGTTAAATGGGGGGGGGGGTTATCGTGAGCTACAGGTGGGGGGGGGGTCATCGTGAGCTACAGGTTTTATGGGGGGGGGTCATCGTGAGCTACAGGTTTTATGGGGGGGGTCATCGTGAGCTACAGGTTAAATGGGGGGGGGGGGGGTTATCGTGAGCTACAGGTGGGGGGGGGGGGTCATCGTGAGCTACAGGTTTTATGGGGGGGGGGTCATCGTGAGCTACAGGTTTTATGGGGGGGGGGGTCATCGTGAGCTACAGGTTTTATGGGGGGGGGGGTCATCGTGAGCTACAGGTTAAATGGGGGGGGGGGGGGTTATCGTGAGCTACAGGTGGGGGGGGGTCATCGTGAGCTACAGGTTTTATGGGGGGGGGGTCATCGTGAGCTACAGGTTTTATGGGGGATCATCGTTAGCTACAGGTTATATGGGGGGGGGTCATCGTGAGGTACAGATTATTTGGGGGGGGGGGGAGGGGCATCGTGAGCTACAGGTTATTTGGGTGGTGGGGCATCGAACGCTACTCGTAGTTGGCCAGGTACTTGTTGGTAGGACACGGTCCCCGAATCCAGTGGGTAGGAAGGTCAAGCCTGGTGAGAAACGACGGACGACAGCGGCCTACACGCAACGATCCAACCCATTTCGTTAGAAGCTAGAGCTTCCGTTTGTAAGCCAGTTAGTCAGAGTTAGTTGCGCTGAGGCCTGACGGCTTGTGGGAGGAGTTTCTCGGCCCGATACCGTCCGTATCACGAGAATATAGCTAAGATGTTGGTCTATTTGTATGATGTATTCAATATAGAATTAGAAAAAAAACAACAAAAAACAAAGAAGAAAAAAAATTGAAGCTGAGTCTTTTGGTTGGATTCGAACTCGATAGCTTAGGGCATCACGGAGTTGAATCGTACGCCCCCCCCCCCCCTTTCCACGCCCAAATACAAAAGTAGAACATAACAATGCTGTAGTTTACAAATTGACCCTAAACCTGATCCGTAATTTAGGGTTTAGGGTTAGAAAGTTGGAAAGAGTTGTCATCTTATTCTATACTTGGCCGGTGCCCTTCATGCAACAAAAGTACGAGTTGCGTTTTATTTTCTTACTCGGTCGACTGTTTCAGGCTTTACATAGATACATTCTACGGAATGCCGGGTTTCTCATTTTTCCTTTAATACATATAGGTACTCTCGATGGGAAATTATTGATGGGAGGTAATTAATCGGGAGGGAGTGGTAATGACTTGGGAGGGGGGGGGGAGGGATAATTAACAATGGGTAATGTGCTAGATACGGGACAAAGTACACTAATACAAGCAGTGTTTCTTCCAGACTTTTTTTCTCCGGGGGAGGGGGGACACTTGATATTATCGGAGGGGGGGCGGACTAAATTTTCCAGGACGAGGGGGGGGGGGGGCGGACACTGTTAAGTATATGTTGTCTATATAAATTCCATTTCGTTCGGGAGGAGGGGGCGTTAGACTTTTTTGGAAGGGGGGGGGGCGAGCCCCACGAAGAGATGCCAGGAATAAACACTGCATATAAGTAACTATGGAGCAATTTATATTTCGTTTGTGTATATTTTTTAGTTCAAATTCCCTGTTTAATGACGATTGTGTGTACACTTTTTATATCAAATTCTCTGTTTATTGTCGAGTTTTATCTCTGGTGTTTCATTGAACAAAGAAAACTGTGAACATAAACTGAAGTCGCTTTTGTAAGCGAACAACAGAAAGTGTATATATAACTTTTATAACTTTGTCGTAAATGTAATTGTCCTTTATTGATGTCCTCTGCCATTTTATGGGCGTCTTAAGGTTCTATATTTAGATTTGACGTACCGCAGCGTCTTCAAAAAGTCGGGCACTACTTGGTGCGAACAGTTGGATTATGGGCGGAGGTAAGGGAGGTCACACCGTCATCCACGATTGTAGTTGTAGAACTTAGTTGTACATCAAGCGGAGGTAAGGAAGGAGTAGGGAAGGAGTAAGGAGGGACAACTTAGTTGTAGCCATCTAACTGGAGCGAGGAATCTAATGGACTTAAACACGGTCCCAGACTGACTCCTACAAATGAAGAGATGAACACTTACAAACTAGGGGTGAAAAAATGAACGTTCGCAGGCGCTGCAAACAGGTGCGGCAACTTCAAGCTGGGTAGTCTGCCCTTGGTATAAAAAAAAACTAACAACTAAAATACACTTTTCAAACTTTGATGAGAGAAAAAAATAGATGGAATGCAACGGGTGGATGGGGGGGGGGTGGAGAAGGAGCAGCTCTGCAATCAGCATACAACAATTAAATATAGTGTCAATTATTGTAGCCACCCCCACCCCAACGACCCTCACCCAACATCCCTCATCCCAACTACCTACCCCCCCCAACCACTATTTTTGTAATATTGATCATCTCACGGGGGAAAAGAAATATACCATTGATTACGTCATTAGCAAGATTTGCCCCGAGGCTTGTTATTTCTGAAGTCGTGTGACCAAGATAGACCTGGTTAAGACGTGTGGAAGATAGACCTGGTTAAGACGTGTGGAAGATAGACCTGGTTAAGACGTGTGGAAGATAGACCTGGTTAAGACGTGTGGAAGATAGACCTGGTTAAGACGTGTGGAAGATAGACCTGGTTAAGACGTGTGGAAGATAGACCTGGTTAAGACGTGTGGAAGATAGACCTGGTTAAGACGTGTGGAAGATAGACCTGGTTAAGACGTGTGGAAGATAGACCTGGTTAAGACGTGTGGAAGATAGACCTGGTTAAGACGTGTGACGAAGATAGACCTGGTTAAGACGTGTGGAAGATAGACCTGGTTAAGACGTGTGGAAGATAGACCTGGTTAAGACGTGTGGAAGATAGACCTAAGACGAAGATAGACCTGGTTAAGACGTGTGACCAAGATAGACCTGGTTAAGACGTGTGGAAGATAGACCTGGTTAAGACGTGTGACGAAGATAGACCTGGTTAAGACGTGTGGAAGATAGACCTGGTTAAGACGTGTGACGAAGATAGACCTGGTTAAGACGTGTGGAAGATAGACCTGGTTAAGACGTGTGACGAAGATAGACCTGGTTAAGACGTGTGGAAGATAGACCTGGTTAAGACGTGTGGAAGATAGACCTGGTTAAGACGTGTGGAAGATAGACCTAAGACGAAGATAGACCTGGTTAAGACGTGTGACGAAGATAGATCTGGTTAAGACGTGTGGAAGATAGACCTGGTTAAGACGTGTGGAAGATAGACCTGGTTAAGACGTGTGGAAGATAGACCTGGTTAAGACGTGTGGAAGATAGACCTGGTTAAGACGTGTGGAAGATAGACCTGGTTAAGACGTGTGACCAAGACAGACCTGGTTAAGACGTGTGACGAAGATAGACCTGGATAAGACGTGTGACGAAGATAGACCTGGTTAAGACGTGTGGAAGATAGACCTGGTTAAGACGTGTGGAAGATAGACCTGGTTAAGACGTGTGGAAGATAGACCTGGTTAAGACGTGTGGAAGATAGACCTAAGACGAAGATAGACCTGGTTAAGACGTGTGACGAAGATAGACCTGGTTAAGACGTGTGGAAGATAGACCTGGTTAAGACGTGTGACGAAGATAGACCTGGTTAAGACGTGTGACCAAGATAGACCTGGTTAAGACGTGTGGAAGATAGACCTGGTTAAGACGTGTGGAAGATAGACCTGGTTAAGACGTGTGGAAGATAGACCTGGTTAAGACGTGTGGAAGATAGACCTGGTTAAGACGTGTGGAAGATAGACCTGGTTAAGACGTGTGACCAAGATAGACCTGGTTAAGACGTGTGGAAGATAGACCTGGTTAAGACGTGTGGAAGATAGACCTGGTTAAGACGTGTGGAAGATAGACCTGGTTAAGACGTGTGGAAGATAGACCTGGTTAAGACGTGTGGAAGATAGACCTGGTTAAGACGTGTGGAAGATAGACCTAAGACGAAGATAGACCTGGTTAAGACGTGTGACGAAGATAGACCTGGTTAAGACGTGTGGAAGATAGACCTGGTTAAGACGTGTGACGAAGATAGACCTGGTTAAGACGTGTGACCAAGATAGACCTGGTTAAGACGTGTGGAAGATAGACCTGGTTAAGACGTGTGGAAGATAGACCTGGTTAAGACGTGTGGAAGATAGACCTGGTTAAGACGTGTGGAAGATAGACCTGGTTAAGACGTGTGGAAGATAGACCTGGTTAAGACGTGTGACCAAGATAGACCTGGTTAAGACGTGTGACGAAGATAGACCTGGTTAAGACGTGTGGAAGATAGACCTGATTAAGACGTGTGGAAGATAGACCTGGTTAAGTCGTGTGGAAGATAGACCTGGTTAAGACGTGTGGAAGATAGACCTAAGACGAAGATAGACCTGGTTAAGACGTGTGACGAAGATAGACCTGGTTAAGACGTGTGGAAGATAGACCTGATTAAGACGTGTGGAAGATAGACCTGGTTAAGACGTGTGGAAGATAGACCTGGTTAAGACGTGTGGAAGATAGACCTAAGACGAAGATAGACCTGGTTAAGACGTGTGACCAAGATAGACCTGGTTAAGACGTGTGGAAGATAGACCTGGTTAAGACGTGTGACGAAGATAGACCTGGTTAAGACGTGTGGAAGATAGACCTGGTTAAGACGTGTGGAAGATAGACCTGGTTAAGACGTGTGGAAGATAGACCTGGTTACGACGTGTGACGAAGATAGACCTGGTTAAGACTTGTGGAAGATAGACCTGGTTAAGACGTGGGACGAAGATAGACCTGGTTAAGACGTGTGGAAGATAGACCTGGTTAAGACGTGTGGAAGATAGACCTAAGACGAAGATAGACCTGGTTAAGACGTGTGGAAGATAGACCTGGTTAAGACGTGTGGAAGATAGACCTAAGACGAAGATAGACCTGGTTAAGACGTGTGACCAAGATAGACCTGGTTAAGACGTGTGGAAGATAGACCTGGTTAAGACGTGTGGAAGATAGACCTGGTTAAGACGTGTGGAAGATAGACCTAAGACGAAGATAGACCTGGTTAAGACGTGTGACGAAGATGGACCTGGTTAAGACGTGTGACCAAGATAGACCTGGTTAAGACGTGTGGAAGATAGACCTGGTTAAGACGTGTGGAAGATAGACCTGGTTAAGACGTGTGGAAGATAGACCTGGTTAAGACGTGTGGAAGATCGACCTGGTTAAGACGTGTGGAAGATAGACCTGGTTAAGACGTGTGGAAGATAGACCTGGTTAAGACGTGTGGAAGATAGACCTGGTTAAGACGTGTGGAAGATAGACCTGGTTAAGACGTGTGGAAGATAGACCTGGTTAAGACGTGTGGAAGATAGACCTGGTTAAGACGTGTGGAAGATAGACCTGGTTAAGACGTGTGGAAGATAGACCTAAGACGAAGATAGACCTGGTTAAGACGTGTGACGAAGATAGACCTGGTTAAGACGTGTGACCAAGATAGACCTGGTTAAGACGTGTGACGAAGATAGACCTGGTTAAGACGTGTGGAAGATAGACCTGGTTAAGACGTGTGGAAGATAGACCTGGTTAAGACGTGTGACCAAGATAGACCTGGTTAAGACGTGTGACGAAGATAGACCTGGTTAAGACGTGTGACCAAGATAGACCTGGTTAAGACGTGTGGAAGATAGACCTGGTTAAGACGTGTGGAAGATAGACCTGGTTAAGACGTGTGGAAGATAGACCTGGTTAAGACGTGTGACCAAGATAGACCTGGTTAAGACGTGTGGAAGATAGACCTGGTTAAGACGTGTGGAAGATAGACCTGGTTAAGACGTGTGGAAGATAGACCTGGTTAAGACTAGTGACGAAGATAGACCTGGTTAAGACGTGTGGAAGATAGACCTGGTTAAGACGTGTGGAAGATAGACCTGGTTAAGACGTGTGGAAGATAGACCTGGTTAAGACGTGTGGAAGATAGACCTGGTTAAGACGTGTGACCAAGATAGACCTGGTTAAGACGTGTGGAAGATAGACCTGGTTAAGACGTGTGGAAGATAGACCTGGTTAAGACGTGTGGAAGATAGACCTGGTTAAGACTAGTGACGAAGATAGACCTGGTTAAGACGTGTGGAAGATAGACCTGGTTAAGACGTGTGGAAGATAGACCTGGTTAAGACGTGTGGAAGATAGACCTGGTTAAGACGTGTGACGAAGATAGACCTGGTTAAGACTTGTGGAAGATAGACCTGGTTAAGACGTGGGACGAAGATAGACCTGGTTAAGACGTGTGGAAGATAGACCTGGTTAAGACGTGTGGAAGATAGACCTAAGACGAATGTAACGGACACCTATCTACCAGCCAGATTGCTGGTGAACGCCCCCGGATTCTTTCTTGGGGTTATATGCAAATGACTTAAAGCCTAAATGAATGAACACTAACTCAACAACACACTAGGGCTCGATTTCGATGTCTAGGGAAAACTAGTGAAACTATTGAAGTTAACAACTCATTCAATCTGCATACAACCTTTAATAAGCGAACACAGTTGTGGCAGAACACAAGGTTAAACAAGATAAAATATTTAGTTTATAAAATAACAAAACCCAACTTACAAAGCGTAAGAAAAAATACTATCACAGATTCTAACACTTTATAAAAATAGCCACAGGTCACATAACACTGCTATAGCATCAAGAATCACTTGGCGACAGTTCGTAGGCCTTTAAAATGGCAGTCTTGACCAAACTATAGTTATTTTGAACGTCGTGAGAGAGTGCCTGGTATGTTTTTGCAGCTTTCCCTGTAAGGACCGTGCTCAATAAAGCAGTAATGGAAGTTTCGGGCCATTCACATGTCTTCGCTAAACTCTCAAATGAGTTAAAGAAAACGACCAAATCTGTTTCATCAAATTTAGGAACTAATTTCCCAAATTTGGCAATCACTTGCCCCACCGACAACTTTTTTGGATCTACCAGAGAAGTGACATCTCCACTAACTTTACCAAATTCTAATTCCAACCTCCTCTTATCTAAAGCAATTTTAGCCTCTAACTCCTGTTCTTTTAAAGCCTTCTCTAAAGCAACTTTCTCCTTCTCTAAAGTAACTTTCTCCTTCTCTAAAGCAATTCTAGCTTCTAATTCTACCTTCTCTAGAGGTTTCTCCTCACGGAGTATCACCCCAGCCAACAAACGTTCATCAAATACACCTTCATTAATAAAATGAACAACAATTTTATCTCTCAACACCTCTGATTTCTGCGTAACAGAATAATCCAATTTCAATTCCTTAACAACACTAATCAAAACTTTCCTACTCAACTTCTCTACCTCCTCAACAGTGGGATTAGATAGGAAAGACTCCATTACACTAACTTCAAAATCACAACAAGCCTAGATTCTCTAAATTAACACGGCCCAACGCTGCGTTATGAACTTGACCTCTTCAATCTAGGACGTGACACGTCTGGCTTTTGACCTAGATAACTCTAGCTTTGCGCGCGTTTTAATAACACGGCTCCACTGGATAGAAAAACAACTAACTCAAACTAAACTTAGTGTTTAACTGATACAACCAACAACTGGAACTACAGATTAAATGCCGGCCAGTCCCCACTTTGTAACGGACACCTATCTACCAGCCAGATAGATGGTGAACGCCCCCGGATTCTTTCTTGGGGTTATATGCAAATGACTTAAAGCCTAAATGAATGAACACTAACTCAACAACACACTAGGGCTCGATTTCGATGTCTAGGGAAAACTAGTGAAACTATTGAAGTTAACAACTCATTCAATCTGCATACAACCTTTAATAAGCGAACACAGTTGTGGCAGAACACAAGGTTAAACAAGAAAAAATATTTAGTTTATAAAATAACAAAACCCAACTTACAAAGCGTAAGAAAAAATACTATCACAGATTCTAACACTTTATAAAAATAGCCACAGGTCACATAACACTGCTATAGCATCAAGAATCACTTGGCGACAAGTAATATAATATTAGGATACTTAAACAACTTAAGAATGCATAGCACACTCAGGACTTAAGCTCTCTCACGTTCAAATGGTCAGAATGGACTGCCGGACAAAATGGAAGGCCTGGTCAAGATGGACTGCCTGGTCAGAACGGACTGCCTCGTGCCGCCTGTGGGCGATCCAGTTATAGACTTAGGCAACAGGGGAGGTTACCCTCAACTCATGTGGCCATTGGTTGGGGTGGTCACCTGGTCTGAATCAATCAATCAGATCTTGATGGAAAATTTCTGAGTCTTAGACACTCTTGGTAAGACAGTGGAAAAAACCCGGTTGTTGCACCATCAACCATATATGGTATTATAACAATGTCAGACAAAAAAAATAAAACATTACTAGACCTAAGTAGGTCACATCCCCTCCCTTTTTGGAAGTGACAGATAGGTTCCACGAAAACATACATAAGGAACCAATCTGGCAATGAAAATAAAAAAAATGTTTTACAAAGGTAGCCAATCAAAATCTTAATACCAGATGAAAAACATCCCTGGAAACAAAAGGGAAGTAACTCAAACTTTTACAATTTGTGAAAGGGGAGTAACCCTTCAAAAAATAATAATACATCCAAATCCCTCAGAAAGGGGTATTACAATATTTCCATGTGGATATTAAAAGTGGTAAACCCGACAGGGTAAAACCTTTATTTCAATGACTAGCTACAATATCAACTGAGTCATATGAGACATTATCATAAAAGATTACATATAATCAAAAACCAGCTTTAATTAAGGTTCACCTGAAAATAAACAAAATATTCAACATGATTGTCATTTTGAAAAAAATTCAAAACTCATACCACTCACATTCATGTGAGTGTCACCTAAACACAACACTTGTGTATGGTCCTAATGAACCACAAAACATGTCACATGATCAATGTGTGTAATAAGATTTTACATCCTTGACAAACAATCAGCCACAACATTATCAATACCCTTAATGTGGGAAATTTCCAGATTAAAATTTTGGAAATATAAACACCATCTCAATATTCTTTGATTCTTCTGTCCTAACTTAGAGGTAAATTTCAGGGGATCATGGTCAGAAAACACTCTGACTGGATTGGTTGAAGAAGTGACATAGACTTCAAAATGTTGTAAGGACAAAACCAAAGCTAAAGCTTCTTTTTCAATAGTAGAGTAATTCTTTTGGTTCTCATTTAACTTCCTGGAAAAAAAAGCAATTGGATGGTCAATCCCCATGTTGTCTTCTTGAAATAAGACTGAGCCAATGGCTAAGTTGCTAGCATCAATGGCAAGTTTAAAGGGCTTGCTGAAATCTGGTGCAGCCATAACAGGAGCATTAGATAAAAATGACTTAATGGTTAAAAAAGCTTCATGACATTTAGTTGACCATTCAAACTCAACACCCTTTTTCAATAATGCAGTAAGAGGTTCAGCAACAGCTGAAAAGTTTTGACAGAACCGTCTATAGTAACCAGCCATCCCAAGGAACTTTTTGATTTCTTTACAATTTTTGGGAGGAGGCAACTTTACAATAGCATCTACTTTAGCTTCAATGGGCCTAACTTGGTTCGTTCCCACCTGATAACCCAAATAGGTAATTGAACCTTTACAGAAATCACTTTTATGCAGGTTTACAGTAAAATTAACTTCAGACAATTTTCTAAAAAGGTTAGTCAACTGAACAATATGTTCTTCAAAAGTATTGGAAAATACAACTATATCATCTATGTAGGCCTCACATTGGTCTATGTCAGCAATGACAGAGTTAATGACCCGCTGGAAAGTTTGACCAGCATTTCGCATACCAAAGGGCAAACGTTTGTATCTATAAAAACCATTAGGGGTTACAAAAGCAGATATTTCTTTTGCACGGTCAGATAAGGGGATTTGCCAGTATCCTGATAGTAAATCAATTTTGGAAATTATCTTAGCTTGACCAACTTTATCAATAACGTCTTCTATCCGAGGTAATGGATAGGAATCAGCTTTGGTGAGCGCATTTACCTTCCTAAAGTCGGTCACAAACCTGAAAGATCCACCGTCTTTCGGGACTAGAAGACACGGGGAACTCCAGTTGCTGAAACTGGGTTCAATGATATCATTCTTGAGCATATAATCAATGTCATCTTTTATCAAAACAGCTTTTTCCGGGTTAACTCTATAGGGGTGTTGTTTGATGGGTTTTGCATCACCTACGTCTACATCATGAGGTGGAACCTTCGCTTCTTTGGGGACATCCCCAAAAATAGAGGGAAATGTCTCAAATAACTGAGACAATTTATGGCTTTCCTCTGTGGACAAATGCATAAGGTGGTCATTTAGATGATCTAAAAAGGAAGAATTTATCAATTTTGGGGGTTTCAATTTATCATGTATCACATCATCAGAAACATTTGAACATACAGGTAAAGTAATTTTAGCTGTGGAATGAAAATTGTTACAATTATCATAATACTTTTTCAGTGAGTTAACATGATACACTGTCTGTTTCTTTCTCCTGTCTGGCGTATTGACAACATAGTTCAAATCACTTAATTTTGAATGCACAGTAAAGGGTCCACAATATCTTAAGGATAACGCATTGTTCAGATTAGGCACTAGCACAAGAACTTTCTCGCCTGGATTGAATGTTCGTTTACGAGAACTCTTATCATACAGTCCTTTCATTCTCACTTGGGCCTTTCTTAAGTTCTTGTGAGCCATTTCGCACACGGCTTTCAGTCGAACGTGAAAATCGTCAAAATTTTCCACTGGATGATCACTGGTACCTGTCCAACGCTCGTGGATCAGCTTCAGGGGACCACGGACAGAATGTCCAAACACAAGTTGAAAAGGAGAGTAACCTAAAGCTTCCTGGACACAGTCTCTAGCGGCGAAAATAATCCATTGAACAGTCTCATCCCATTGGGTGTTACTTTTAGCGAATGTTCTTAGCATGGTTTTTAGGGTCTGGTGGAACCTCTCAAGTACGCCTTGAGACTGAGGGTGGTAGGCTGAGCTGGTGATGTGGGTAACGCCTAGCTTGGCTAGCGCTTCCTGAAAATGGTGACTGGTGAAGTTGCTGCCTTGATCTGTTTGAACGATTCTAGGTAATCCAAAGGTAGTGAAGAACCGGGTCATGGCTCTGACTACAGTCTTTGCCTTAATGTTCCGTAAGGGGAACGCCTCGGGAAAACGGGTACTTGAACACATAAAGGTAAGTAGGTACTCGTTGCCCGCCTTGGTTTTAGGCAAGGGACCTACACAGTCCATGATGATTTTAGAAAAGGGTTCTTCTAATACAGGAATCGGACTCAATGGGGCCTTAGGAATTTTCTGGTTTGGCTTTCCGGCCAACTGACAGTTCGTGCAACTTTTGCAGTAACGCGACACATCATTTCTCATTTTGGGCCAAAAGAAAAGTTCTTTGATCTTCGCCATTGTTTTAGTGACTCCTGGGTGCGCTGACATTGGATGGTCATGTGCCAGTTTCAGTATTTCATGCCGATAAGGTGGAGGTACCCACAGCTGGTTTTTACCCAACCATGGTTCGGCAGGTGAGGCATCCACTGGTACAGAGCGACGAAAGAAGAGGCCGTTCTCGGAGAAATACTCCCCATCGTCAGATGAGAGTGACTTTTCGACCATTGCTTTGAGTTCCGCGTCGACTTGTTGAGCTTTAATGATGTCTTCCTGAGATATCCTCAGGGGTAAGCCCAGGCTTGTGTTTTCTGGAAGCATAGACTCCAGTTCGGGAGTCGAATTTCTTGACGATGATGGTAGGTGTGGTTCAGACGTTGTGTCAGCCAATTGTTTGGTCTGGCTTCTTGTCACCACACATGCAGGATACAGTTCATTATCATGATCTGGAACTGTTGACAAAGGGTTTTGAACCGTACAGGGGTATACTTTGCTTCCTGCAAGGTCATTCCCTAGAAGTAGGTGTACTCCTGGGACAGGAATACTATCTATCACACCTAAAATGACTTCACCTTCGACGAGATGATGTTTCAGGGAAAACTTGTGTAGAGGGACTACAGTAGATTTTGTCCCCACTCCCTGGATAATGGAAACATTTCCGGTGTTCGTCTCCGGTGTAATGTCCATTGAACTTTTCAAAAGAAGTGACTGTGACGCTCCTGTGTCTCTTAGGACGGTGATATTCCGCTGAGACAACGGATCACCTGGTTTGCTAATGATAGCTTCTGTAATGAAAGATGAAAAGTCAACCTTCCTCGATCCCTCGAGATCGGTAGACTCGGAAGAAACTGGATGGTGGCGTGAACAATCAAAATGTGACTGAACATAATGTGTGGAGACTTGACTGCCTTCTTGCGGACACTTAGGGTTAGCGTCCCTTAGAATTCTAGAGTTCATATTTGAACCGGCTGCTTGAGGGGATAGAGCATAGTGCGCAGAAGTACGCACCGCCTCTCTGTTAAATTGAAGACGTTTGTAGCAGTCCTTGACATGGTGACCAGGTCTTTTGCAGAACTGGCATACTGCTCGACGATTGAGAGTTGATCTTGGCTTCTCTCTGGACTGTGATGCCTTCAAGTGTTGGCCAACAGGAGGATTGCTGCCAAAAAGGGGAAGCACGGGGTTGAGGCGGTTTCCTGACACTGGTGGTTTCTTATGCACCAACATATATGTGTCAGCCGACTCAGCAGCCTTCTGGATGTCAATTATCTTGTTATCCAGTATGTGTAGTCGTATGTCTTCAGGCAGGGACTTTAGGAATTCTTCCCTTAGGATAAGTGATCTGAGCTTCTCAAACTCAGAAACTTCCTCAGAGTGTAGCCACCTTGAGAAAATTTTCTCTTTTTTTAAAAGAGAAATTCCACATATGATTGAGTGGGTAACTTGCGGAGTGCTCGGAATTTTATCCGATAGGCCTCGGGCGTCAGTTCGTAGGCCTTTAAAATGGCAGTCTTGACCAAACTATAGTTATTTTGAACGTCGTGAGAGAGTGCCTGGTATGTTTTTGCAGCTTTCCCTGTAAGGACCGTGCTCAATAAAGCAGTAATGGAAGTTTCGGGCCATTCACATGTCTTCGCTAAACTCTCAAATGAGTTAAAGAAAACGACCAAATCTGTTTCATCAAATTTAGGAACTAATTTCCCAAATTTGGCAATCACTTGCCCCACCGACAACTTTTTTGGATCTACCAGAGAAGTGACATCTCCACTAACTTTACCAAATTCTAATTCCAACCTCCTCTTATCTAAAGCAATTTTAGCCTCTAACTCCTGTTCTTTTAAAGCCTTCTCTAAAGCAACTTTCTCCTTCTCTAAAGTAACTTTCTCCTTCTCTAAAGCAATTCTAGCTTCTAATTCTACCTTCTCTAGAGGTTTCTCCTCACGGAGTATCACCCCAGCCAACAAACGTTCATCAAATACACCTTCATTAATAAAATGAACAACAATTTTATCTCTCAACACCTCTGATTTCTGCGTAACAGAATAATCCAATTTCAATTCCTTAACAACACTAATCAAAACTTTCCTACTCAACTTCTCTACCTCCTCAACAGTGGGATTAGATAGGAAAGACTCCATTACACTAACTTCAAAATCACAACAAGCCTAGATTCTCTAAATTAACACGGCCCAACGCTGCGTTATGAACTTGACCTCTTCAATCTAGGACGTGACACGTCTGGCTTTTGACCTAGATAACTCTAGCTTTGCGCGCGTTTTAATAACACGGCTCCACTGGATAGAAAAACAACTAACTCAAACTAAACTTAGTGTTTAACTGATACAACCAACAACTGGAACTACAGATTAAATGCCGGCGAGTCCCCACTTTGTAACGGACACCTATCTACCAGCCAGATAGATGGTGAACGCCCCCGGATTCTTTCTTGGGGTTATATGCAAATGACTTAAAGCCTAAATGAATGAACACTAACTCAACAACACACTAGGGCTCGATTTCGATGTCTAGGGAAAACTAGTGAAACTATTGAAGTTAACAACTCATTCAATCTGCATACAACCTTTAATAAGCGAACACAGTTGTGGCAGAACACAAGGTTAAACAAGATAAAATATTTAGTTTATAAAATAACAAAACCCAACTTACAAAGCGTAAGAAAAAATACTATCACAGATTCTAACACTTTATAAAAATAGCCACAGGTCACATAACACTGCTATAGCGACAAGTAATATAATATTAGGATACTTAAACAACTTAAGAATGCATAGCACACTCAGGACTTAAGCTCTCTCACGTTCAAATGGTCAGAATGGACTGCCGGACAAAATGGAAGGCCTGGTCAAGATGGACTGCCTGGTCAGAACGGACTGCCTCGTGCCGCCTGTGGGCGATCCAGTTATAGACTTAGGCAACAGGGGAGGTTACCCTCAACTCATGTGGCCATTGGTTGGGGTGGTCACCTGGTCTGAATCAATCAATCAGATCTTGATGGAAAATTTCTGAGTCTTAGACACTCTTAGTAAGACAGTGGAAAAAACCCGGTTGTTGCACCATCAACCATATATGGTATTATAACAATGTCAGACAAAAAAATAAAACATTACTAGACCTAAGTAGGTCACACGAAGATAGACCTGGTTAAGACGTGTGACGAAGATAGACCTGGTTAAGACGTGTGGAAGATAGACCTGGTTAAGACGTGTGGAAGATAGACCTGGTTAAGACGTGTGGAAGATAGACCTGGTTAAGACGTGTGGAAGATAGACCTGGTTAAGACGTGTGGAAGATAGACCTGGTTAAGACGTGTGACCAAGATAGACCTGGTTAACACGTGTGACGAAGATAGACCTGGTTAAGACGTGTGACCAAGATAGACCTGGTTAAGACGTGTGGAAGATAGACCTGGTTAAGACGTGTGGAAGATAGACCTGGTTAAGACGTGTGGAAGATAGACCTGGTTAAGACGTGTGGAAGATAGACCTGGTTAAGACGTGTGGAAGATAGACCTGGTTAAGACGTGTGACCAAGATAGACCTGGTTAAGACGTGTGGAAGATAGACCTGGTTAAGACGTGTGGAAGATAAACCTGGTTAAGACGTGTGGAAGATAGACCTGGTTAAGACGTGTGGAAGATAGACCTGGTTAAGACGTGTGGAAGATAGACCTAAGACGAAGATAGACCTGGTTAAGACGTGTGACGAAGATAGACCTGGTTAAGACGTGTGGAAGATAGACCTGGTTAAGACGTGTGGAAGATAGACCTGGTTAAGACGTGTGGAAGATAGACCTGGTTAAGACGTGTGACGAAGATAGACCTGGTTAAGACGTGTGACCAAGATAGACCTGGTTAAGACGTGTGACGAAGATAGACCTGGTTAAGACGTGTGGAAGATAGACCTGGTTAAGACGTGTGACGAAGATAGACCTGGTTAAGACGTGTGGAAGATAGACCTGGTTAAGACGTGTGGAAGATAGACCTGGTTAAGACGTGTGGAAGATAGACCTGGTTAAGACGTGTGGAAGATAGACCTGGTTAAGACGTGTGGAAGATAGACCTGGTTAAGACGTGTGGAAGATAGACCTGGTTAAGACGTGTGACGAAGATAGACCTGGTTAAGACGTGTGGAAGATAGACCTGGTTAAGTCGTGTGACGAAGATAGACCTGGTTAAGACGTTACTACTACTATAGCTAAAGAGGTTTGTTTTGTCTTATTACTACTGTATTAAAATATTGTTATTGTAAAGGATATTATCCTTGTTTTATTTTTTAGCAATACAGTATTTTAGTAAATATTTTTAATCTTGGTATTTGAAATAGTTTGTCTTAAAGCATTGTAGCATCATACTATTCGGTAGTAAATTCCAATTTTTAAAATAATTTAGTGCGCATTTTCAGGAATTCCGCCTTATGTTTATACTTAAGTGCGCAATATCGGTAATTACCTATAATGTATACTTAAGTGCGCAATATCGGTAATTCCCCATAATTTAAACATAGACGTCATTCTGTCTTAGATTATGTTTACGTTAAAAGATCTATGTGGCGAATAAAAAAAAAGTTTCATGTTCCAACTACATGTTTCAGTAAAAAGTACATTATTATTTTTTTATATTTAATCTTCTATTTGGAATTATTCAGGCTGGATGCCATTAAATATGTTTAATAATTCATCACGTCATTATATCTTTTTAAATAAACTAGTCCAACGTCCAAAAATCGAATGTACCGATTTCAAAAGTAGGTCGCGTCATATTTAAGCATAATAGCTGTACTTTGACGCAAATTTAAAAATAAATTTTTGACGGAGTAAAATTAATGCCACCCCCCCCCCACATACACAAAAGTAAGGTCTGTGTTTTTGTTTGTTTGATTTTTATGATCCCGTTACCCCGGCAACCATCTCCCCTTAGGCTCCTGTTTTTTTTCCGTAACAGCCCAGTTCGCTCCCCTGTGTCTAGTGTCCCATCTCTTGATAACACGAACATTTTATTTCAAATATTTATCACGTTTTAAAATAATGGGAAAATTGTATTTTTTAAAAAGTAATGATACAAATGACATTTGATTAATTCTCGAATGTTGGAGAAACAGACAGTGTGATTAGGGTGGAAAGGTCAAGTGAATTACGCACGTAGTATTTAGTCACGCGAGATAGCCAAGGCTCCGGGCGTGATAGCGTGATCCCAAAGTGTTATTTATCTCGCAGTATCAATACAAGTATTCATGATCAGCTGGTATTTTGTCTGCGCATGCGTTGAGGTTTTTGAGAGCCGAGATGTTAAGACAGGGTGGGGTTGGGGGGGGGGGGGGGGGAGGGGGAGGGGGCATTGGTTGAGGGAGATAAAGGTAATCTGTCTAGCAGGTAATATAAGACAGGTATCTTTTGCAGGTAATATAAGACAGGTGTCTGTTTCAGGTAATATAAGACAGGTATCTTTTGCAGGTAATATAAGATAGGTGTCTGTTTCAGGTAATATAAGACAGGTATCTGTAGCATATAATATAAGACAGGTGTCTGTTTCAGGTAATATAAGACAGGTATCTGCTTTAGGTAATATAAGACAGGTATCTGTAGCAGGTAATATAAGACAGGTATCTGTAGCATATAATATAAAACAGGTATCTGTGGAAGGTAATTTAAGACATGTGTCTGTGGCAGGCTATTAAGACAGGTGTTTATCAGGTAATACAAGACAGATGTCTAGTAAGTAAATCCATCTCAGGTTTCTAGCTTGTAATTCTGGTTACATCAGCTTCAAATAAACAACCCAAATCGACTGGTAAATAATGTTTGTATTAAGTTCGTGTTAAAACCCAATTCATTCCCACTTTAAGATTCAATACTTATGCAAATCTTGTCAATTTTACGTCCGTTATGTAATTTCGTTTTCGTTTTTGTGTTTAAACCAGCCAGCTAATAACAATTACCACTAAGTGTCATTAAGTCAAGTCCATTTTTAGAGTTTTATAACTGGGATTATCGCACTTTATTGCTGGAATTGTTTCCCTTTATTGCCATTTACAACACTCAGTGTTGCAAGACACGAATTTTACTCTGTTTTAAGCTATCTTTAGATAGATTTTAAGATAGATTTTATGATAGATTTTAAGAGATTTTATTATATATATATATATATATATATATATATATATATATATATATATATATATATATATATATATATATATATATATATATGTATATACAATATATATAATATATTTTAGAATGATGTAATGCAGCTACCTGGCACATTAATGAAGCTACCAAGAGAAATAATTTAACCACTCAGACAAAAATGTAATAAAGCTACCTTGCACATTCGTGAAACCACAATAATAATGAAACTACTTAGCACATTAATGAATCAACGTAGCTTAATAATGAAACCATTTAGCATATTAATGAAGCTATCTAGCACACTAAAAAGCCACTTGGCCCGTTAATGAACCTAGCACGTTAATGAAGCATACTTGAACACACATAATTAAAATGTGTGTTACACTTCTTGTATAAGACTCCGGCTGGCGTTGGCCGAGTTATTTCCCCTCCCAATAAAAAACAGAAATATGTCAGGTAGATTGTGTCCCCTGAAGATCAAACCTAATGGGACATGTAGCAGGGGCAGTAACCGTCAACATGTCGGAAGATTTAGGTGGCGTCACTGTAACAAACAGCGGAGATAACTCTCAGCAGTGGACTGAAGTCATGTCGGAAACTGACGTCATGAACATAGATCACAGATCGAAGGATCGATAGACGGATAGCTCACTGACTGATTGATTTATTGATCAAAGATCAAACGCATTCAAGGAATCAGACTTTATTTTGTGTTTTTAAAAAATAGCACAATAAGTATTTGTACGTTTAAAAAGGTGTATAATTTATTCATTCTCCATTATAAATCAAAAACAATAATTTAGACAAACAGTCTAGATCTTCTAAAAAGTGTGATTCATGTTCATTACCTTTGTGCGGCACTGAACGATGCACCACAAAATTGTAGTTCACTGAACGATGCACCACAAAATTGTAGTGCACTGACCGACGCACCACAAAATTGTAGTGCACTGAACGACGCACCACAAAATTGTAGTACACTGAACGACGCACCACAAAATTGTAGTTCACTGAACGACGCACCACAAAATTGTAGTTCACTGAACGACGCACCACAAAATTGTAGTTCACTGAACGACGCACCACAAAATTGTAGTTCACTGAACGACGCACCACAAAATTGTAGTTCACTGAACGACGCACCACAAAATTGTAGTGCACTGAACGACGCACCACAAAATTGTAGTGCACTGAACGACGCACCACAAAATTGTAGTTCACTGAACGACGCACCACAAAATTGTAGTTCACTGAACGACGCACCACAAAATTGTAGTGCACTGAACGACGCACCACAAAATTGTAGTGCACTGAACGACGCACCACAAAATTGTAGTGCACTGAACGATGCACCACGAAATTGTAGTGCACTAAACGATGCACCACGAAATTGTAGTGCACTAAACGACGCACCACAATTCATGACCAACAAACAAAATACAACAAAACCTTCATGGCATGGTATCGATTTCGTCCATTAGAAAAACGAATACAAGAACTCCGTAAAATTAAATAGATTTTTTAGTTCCTTGACGTAGACACAGATTCGATTTCTGTGAACATGGGCGGTATCGATTCGCTAACCGCCGTCAGGAAGATTATATTGGCGGCACAGGTAGGAGTAAATTATCCTGGGTCGTATTTAACCCAGATTTTTATTTCGTTGTCAACATTTTTATACACGTACTGAACTAGTTCAATGATAATTGTTAACATTCAACTAAACACAAATAGTTGAATACATTGAACATAAATTGTTTACATTTTGCCAGACGTGTATTTAACAAAGTGGATTTTAATATAGATCTAGCTACAAGAACTAGCGACATCAGGACGTCTAAAGATGGCTACAGTAGTGTATGAAACCTGGCCACTTAAAGAAATCCTTTTTATTGTGGGTGGAGGCGGGGGTGGTGGCGGAGGTGGAGGCGAGGGTGGAGGGGGCGGATACGGTGGATAACGGTGAGAAAGAAATCAATTCCTTGTGACAAGCAACATCTCAAGATCTTAAAACAAGCAGCTTACAAAAACTGCATACCGTAAGAGAGACAGCAGCTAACAACAACCGCATACCGTAAGAGAGAAAGTAGCTTACAACAACCGCATACCGTAAGGCAGACAACAGCTAAAAACAGACAATATCTAAGGCAGACATTACATATATGTATACTGACATTTTCTACATCGTCTCATCGGAGAAATTCAAATGTTGTAACAAAACACCTATTAAAATTGTTTTACTAATGTCGATTTTAGATCTACAGAGAGATGTTCTTATGTCGATTCTAGAGCTACTCAGAGATTCTCTAATGTCGATTCTAGAGCTACTCAGGGTGTTCGATTGTCGAAATCTCACTGAAACCAAATTTCAGTATATGCATGAGAATGTATGCGTATATGTTATGTGTGTGCGAATGTATAACAGTGTATGCATGTGTGTGTTCCTTTTGCTGTAAAAGTGTATGAGTGTAATCATTTATTTGTGTTTTGCTTCCGTGAGTAAGTAGTAGTTCTTTATGCTAGTGTGTATTTATGTACGTAATTGTATGATCTGCTTCTGTGTGTAAAGTGTGTATATGTGTGTTATGCTCTTCTTTGATTGTGTGTATTATTGTATATAAAAGTGTATTGCACTTCTGTATGATTGTATGTATTTGTGTATGTATATGTGTGGTACCCACATTTTTCTATGAGCCTGTAGACTAACACTTCGGCCTTACAAAACTTTTCAGACGCAATATCTCTCTGTTACCGCTACTTGTCTGTCTGATAATGGTTATCAACTCTCAAATTGTGTTAACGATCGTGCTGATTCAGCAAAAATATCTCACCCTATTTTCCTACCCATCAAGAGCCACTGTGCTAATGAAAACAAGATCCAAAGAATTGATTGACCGGCAAGAAAAGCGCGGATGTCCGGTCAGTCCATTGAAATATAACGCGAGTTTTTAAACGTCTAAACGTTCATTCCACCTAGTCGCATAGAGCGTTGGCGTTCAAATCAATTTGTTCCGTTTTAATCACGTGGCGTTATAGTTTTGTGATATACACGAATGTATACATATAGAGGGGCTAATCGCGACTAGACCCGGGGCATTACCTGCTGTAATTAGTTTAACATTTTACCCACAAGAAACCCTGGGAAAAATGCCGTGGCTTGTGTTTGATGCTACACAAAATTTTAACTCAAGCCGCGTAACACAGCGTTTACACTTGCGACAAGTATACATGTCTAATGTCTAGAAAAAAAAAACAACCTCGCAACAAATAAGTATCCACGTTCCAAGAAATATTTTTTCATATAACATTAACTTCATGTGAATTTTTTTTAGACATTTGTTGCAAGTTCTTTTTTTAGAATGTATAGTATACTTGTCGCAAGTGTAAACACGGTATAACATTGACTTTTTGCGAGTTCTTTGTTGTTTAGACATGTATGTGTTTGATGGTCCCATGTGTGTCTATGGCTAAAGATGTCACCAAAATTCATCAATTCATCTGAGTACCAGTTCCTACATTCATACAGAGTTTCTTCCAGACTTTTTTCTCCGGGCGGGGGGGGGGGGGGGGCACTTGAAATTTTCGGGGACGGGGGCGGTCAACATTTTTTGGGGAGGGGCGGACACTAGTAAAACTGTATGTTTACTATATAAAATCCATCTCGTTCGGGTAGACTTTCTTTCTGGAAGAAACTGCATTCATACCACGCCATCTTTTTAAACTTTACGGCAGCTGTACCTGGACTGTTTATCAGACAAGATGGATGCTATATTTAGCCTCCCAGCTGACTTCCTGTCACGTGGTTGAAGCTATTCTAAAACCGGAACCAAGACAAAAAGAAGTTGAGTGTATAAACATGATATTTATGCCGGATCAATAGCTCTCTTGCTAGGCGGAGTCACTCAGCTCTGTACAGCTTGCCACGACGGAGTTTTTTAAAATTGAAATGGTGGCTGTATAATGGGGGGGGGTATCGAGGGGGGCAAATCAAGTGGTATAGGGGGATTGATCTTGAGACGTTACGTTGTGATTATAGATAATTGGTAAACTTCCGATACAGGATTAACTCCCCTACAATTTACACAAATTATTAGTTATCTAGGGGTCGGCGTGGTCGGGTAGATAAAGCTCATGGTTGCGATACCGTATGGTCTCGATTTTAACTTGTTTTTCTTTTTTAATTTGACTCCATAGCTGCCTTCAACCAATCATGATCAGTCTGCAAGGCAGCAGTTGTTTGATTTTGGAGTTGTCTCTCCTAGACGGGTTGCTGCCCTCAGCTAGTGAGCCTCATCTGCCCGTGGATCCACACCTGAGACAGTACGAGTTAGCTATCATACGTTCTTCTACCCGACCACGCCATCTGTTGGGATTGGATGTCATCACTTGAATGATTAAGTATCGTAGCTGTGGTATTATTTATTCCACATTTCCAGAGTAACTTCCTTGACTTCAGTTTTTCAACAATGAATTGAAATACTCATTAGAACATTTTAAGTGGTTAAACGCCAAACATACTTTATAATTTAAAACAACTGAATGAATGGGAAAGCTGTGAAACGTTTAGTTCCTCCTAAACTAAAAACATCCGGTTGTTTGTATACACAGGATGAGCAGTGTCGACTATAAAGTGGTCTGACAACATAGGCGGCCATTTTGGAACTTTGAGAGCCCACGTGTTTACATTTTTGATAACAACCAAAAACAAAAACAAAAACATTTTGTTCAGTCACTGCAAGACTTTTCCACGAATCATTTCTACAAAGAATTCTATTCCATAAAGTTGAGAGCGTCAATACTTTGTGAAATAAATAATCGAACCAGAGGGGGTAACTAACATGGCCAATCCCGTGATCTCCCAGCTAGGTTTTATCTATGGGTTACCTAACTTTGGTTTACTGGCTCCAGAAGTCTGCTGGTGAGTAGGGCCTACAAGCACAGCGAGAGAACGTAGGGTCAAGGATGATTGAGGTGACACCACTCCCTTACCCCTCCTCCCACTCCCCCCAGAAAAAATAGAAAGCTATGAGAAAGATATAAAAATTCAGTAATCAAGATTATATATATATATATATATATATATATATATATATATATATATATATATATATATATATATATATATATGCATGTGCCTAAATACCTAAATATCTATAGACATAAGTATACGCCTGTATATATATATATATATATATATATATATATATATATATATATATATATATATATATATATATATATAATATAGCGTCTTGACCCCTTAAAAAGCCTATGGGACATGAGTGAACAATGAGAATACAGCGTGTCTATGTGCTAAACTATTTATACAAACTGTATGTGTATGAATATGTGTGTATGAAAGTGACGGAGTTATAACACGGAATGTCCGTGAACAGCTATTTAAATCTAAAGAAAGTGGGTGTGACAACAACAGTTTAGCATTCAAGTCGCGTCGCTAGATAAGTTCTGGTAGGTGGCTGAAAGTAACAGGGGACTTAACTCTACATAGGGGACATAAATCAACGCTGGACCTTGATGGTATGCAGTTGTCAGATTTGCTTTATAGGCGTGTGCGGGATTTGAATAAAGATGAGTAGCGTTGTTGTTTGTATGAGTTACAACATAATTTAAATCTGTAGAACTGTGTAATATAAATCAGCGTTGTTGTTTGTATGAGTTACAACATAATTTAAATCTGTAGAACTGTGTAATATAAATCAGCGTTGTTGTTTGTATGAGTTACAACATAATTTAAATCTGTAGAACTGTGTAATATAAATCAGCGTTGTTGTTTGTATGAGTTACAACATAATTTAAATCTGTAGAACTGTGTAATATAAATCAGCTTTGTTGATTGTATGAGTTACAACATAATTTAAATCTGTAGAACTGTGTAATATAAATCAGCGTTGTTTTTTGTAGGCGTTACAACACAAATCTGTAGAACTGTGTGATATAGACGAGCGATGTTTTGTAATAGTTAATTTTAAAGCGGTCTAACAAAGCGCCTAACACACTAAGGGAGAGAACGGGGGACGAATCCCACTGGGGCAAGAAATCCGAGAAAAAAGATGGAGATGGAGATAGACCACACGTTGAACAAACCAACACAAGTATTACCAGACAAGGTATTTTATGGAGTCCATCAGGAAAACAAAAAAGGACCAGAATACTTATGGAGTTTTTAAAAAAAACACGAAGATTCTTTTGAAACAGTTGAAAATAAACATTAAAAAATTGCTAATGACAGAAAAGCTTAGAAATATGTTGTAAATTGTCTATGCTATACTGGGAGTTGAAAAAGGCGAAAAAGAATGCATACAGACAGGATTATGATTATAACGTGAATAGATTGTATGAGTGAGTGGGCGATGTAAAAGTGAACGAAGGTTAATTGTGTTGATGTCGTACCAAAACAAAATGTAGCTGTAAACTTTTAGACAAAAAATGTGTCATAAACAATCGCAATACGAAGTGCATTTTCATTAACTGACGTCACAGTTGAACGTTGATTGGCAGGTTCCATTTTGTCCACAGCTTCCAGACTTGTCATTCGAATGAAAATTTTGTCACTTAATTTAGCACTTGTTTTGTCACTTAAGGTCATATTTAATCTTGTCACTTTGGCTTGTCAAGCGCTGAACAAACTCGACAGGTCGCGTTTTAAAATGCTAATTGTTTTTAATTACAATCCTCAGCTTCATTAAAATAATTGTCAAAAGTTTTTATTAAAGTATTTAATCCAGTTTAATCATAATCTTAATAGTCCAACTAATTAGCTCATCTAATGTATCAAGATTTAATCCAACGTTTTGATGATGTGTTGGCTTCAGAAGATTTGATGTGTGTCGTTGTTGGCAGTATGTAGCGTCATTATATGTGTGTGTGTGGGGGGGGGGGGGGGATACTGTTGTAAGGAAGCAACCTTTTGTCTATGGGCTCTAAGGGTGGGGTTATTTATTGTGGATTGGCTTGTTGGTTGTGGATTAAGTGATTAGTTATGGATTAAGTAGTTATTTGTGAATTGAGTGATTAGTTGATGATCGGTAACCTGCGTAGCTACTCAGATATGTTTGTTGTAGGTTATTTGATTGCTGAAATTTTAATTTAGTTCCGCCCCTCTTAATTCTAGAAAAAGTAAAAATGTTAGATATACTTAAAGAAATGAGAACGTGAAAACAAGATTTAAATTCTAATAAAATAATTGCCGGTCCTAAGACCAACAACTGGCACCCACAGTGTTAATAGCCGGTGACGGTTGAATGTTGTATGTGACGGTTACAACTTTGTCACAAATAGATAATATGTTGGACAACCATACAGTAGGATAACTTTAGACAGCATATTTTATAACTCAGTAATTAATAATGCGATACACAT
This sequence comes from Physella acuta, assembly GCF_028476545.2. NCBI lineage: Eukaryota > Metazoa > Mollusca > Gastropoda > Physidae > Physella > Physella acuta. Next base: position 65,417 of record NW_026732088.1, read on the forward strand.
AGCAACATAAAATAACTCTTACTTCTTCTTCTTCGTTCTTAATTATTAGTGTTGAAGGGGATCGAGATTTATCGACCAGTGGGTTTGAACTCGAGATTTTGTTCGAATTTGTCAACCATGAGCCTTTTGCCGACTCGACCACGCCTCCAACACAATTAAGCGTTACGTGTCAACTGGTTATGCGCCATTGAGGCCATTGACTCCGATTTCAGCCTGCTTTTCTTTTTGGATTTGCTTCCACAGCCTTTGTCCAACCAAGAACAAACTACAAGGCAGCAGTTGTTAAATTTTGGAGTTGTCTCTCCTAGAAGAGTGGCTGTCCCCAGCTAACGAGCCTCATCTGCCCGGGGGTTCGAACTCGAGAGTTTTCGGTTTAGCAACCATGAGCCTTACCGACTCGACCACGCCGACCCCTATAACTCTTACAATATATAGTGTATAACACAATAACGGCTACAGGATATGGCAATTTTATTCAAATGTCGGTGATACTTTTTTTTATTACGAACGATGTGAAAAGGCCTCCGTGCCTACTATTGTCACCGTTATAAAATAAAGTTTTATTATTATTAATTTATTATTATTATTATGATTATTAGTTATATAATATTCATCATTATTATTAATAGCACAATCACTGCTACAGCATACAGTATTTAACACAATCACTGACAAAAAAATCGATCAGAACAAACACCAAATCTGCTTTGTTGACTGAGTCTCAGATAAAGATTTTATAACATGATCTGGTTGTCAGGCTTAGATACAGATGGTGTGATGGTCAGATGGTGTGATGGTCAGATGGTCATATGGTGTGTTGGTCAGATGGTCAGATGGTGTGATGGTCAGATGGTCAGATGGTGTGTTGGTCAGATGGTGTGTTGGTCAGATGGTCAGATGGTGTGATGTTGTGATGGTCAGATGCTGTGATTGTGAGATGGTCAGATGGTCAGATGGTGTGTTGTTGTAATGGTCAGATGGTGTGATGGTGTGTTGGTCAGATGATGTGATGGTGTGTTGGTCAGATGGTGTGATGGTGTGTTGGTCAGATGGTGTGTTGGTCAGATGGTGTGATGGTGTGTTGGTCAGATGCTGTGATTGTGAGATGGTCAGATGGTCAGATGGTGTGTTGGTCAGATGATGTGATGGTGTGTTGGTCAGATGGTGTGATGGTCAGATGGTGTGTTGGTCAGATGGTGTGTTGGTCAGATGGTCAGATGGTGTGTTGGTCAGATGATGTGTTGGTCAGATGGTGTGTTGGTCAGATGGTGTGTTGGTCAGATGGTCAGATGGTGTGTTGGTCAGATGGTGTGTTGGTCAGATGGTGTGTTGGTCAGATGGTGTGTTGGTCAGATGGTGTGTTGGTCAGATGGTCAGATGGTGTGTTGGTCAGATGGTGTGATGGTGTGTTGGTCAGATGGTGTGTTGGTCAGATGGTGTGTTGGTCAGATGGTCAGATGGTGTGTTGGTCAGATGGTGTGTTGGTCAGATGGTGTGTTGGTCAGATGGTGTGTTGGTCAGATGGTGTGTTGGTCAGATGGTCAGATGGTGTGTTGGTCAGATGGTCAGATGGTGTGTTGGTCAGATGGTGTGTTGGTCAGATGGTCAGATGGTGTGTTGGTCAGATGGTGTGTTGGTCAGATGGTGTGTTGGTCAGATGGTGTGTTGGTCAGATGGTGTGTTGGTCAGATGGTCAGATGGTGTGTTGGTCAGATGGTGTGATGGTGTGTTGGTCAGATGGTGTGTTGGTCAGATGGTGTGTTGGTCAGATGGTGTGTTGGTCAGATGGTGTGTTGGTCAGATGGTGTGTTGGTCAGATGGTGTGTTGGTCAGATGGTCAGATGGTGTGTTGGTCAGATGGTCAGATGGTGTGTTGGTCAGATGGTGTGATGGTCAGATGGTGTGTTGGTCAGATGGTGTGTTGGTCAGATGGTGTGTTGGTCAGATGGTCAGATGGTGTGTTGGTCAGATGGTCAGATAGTGTGTTGGTCAGATGGTGTGTTGGTCAGATGGTGTGTTGGTCAGATGGTCAGATGGTGTGTTGGTCAGATAGTCAGTTGGTGTGTTGGTCAGATGGTCAGATGGTGTGTTGGTCAGATGGTCAGATGGTGTGATGGTCAGATGGTGTGTTGGTCAGATGGTGTGTTGGTCAGATGGTCAGATGGTGTGTTGGTCAGATGATGTGTTGGTCAGATGGTGTGTTGGTCAGATGGTCAGATGGTGTGTTGGTCAGATGGTGTGTTGGTCAGATGGTGTGTTGGTCAGATGGTGTGTTGGTCAGATGGTCAGATGGTGTGTTGGTCAGATGGTGTGTTGGTCAGATGGTGTGTTGGTCAGATGGTGTGTTGGTCAGATGGTCAGATGGTGTGTTGGTCAGATGGTCAGATGGTGTATTGGTCAGATGGTGTGTTGGTCAGATGGTCAGATGGTGTGTTGGTCAGATGGTGTGATGGTCAGATGGTGTGTTGGTCAGATGGTGTGTTGGTCAGATGGTGTGTTGGTCAGATGGTCAGATGGTGTGTTGGTCAGATGGTCAGATGGTGTGTTGGTCAGATGGTGTGTTGGTCAGATGGTGTGTTGGTCAGATGGTCAGATGGTGTGTTGGTCAGATGGTGTGTTGGTCAGATGGTGTGTTGGTCAGATGGTCAGATGGTGTGTTGGTCAGATGGTCAGTTGGTGTGTTGGTCAGATGGTCAGATGGTGTGTTGGTCAGATGGTGTGTTGGTCAGATGGTCAGATGGTGTGTTGGTCAGATGGTCAGATGGTGTGTTGGTCAGATGATCAGATAGTCAGATGGTGTGATGGTCAGATGGTCAGATGGTGTGATGGTTAGATGGTCAGATGGTGTGATGGTTAAAGGGTCAGATGGTCTAGTATTGAAGTGGTGAGATGCTAATCTATACAGAAATAATGTGAAAAAAGCCAACAGAGCAGAGCTAACGAAGGTTTTCTTGTATAAAACTTGTAACACAAGGGAGGTAATTTAACACAGGGGGAGGTAATTCTATTGGCCCTTTAAGTCATGAACCTTTGTTTTATGGCAGCCATTTATTTTAATTTAAACCTGGGGGCGTGGCCTATCCAACGGAAATGTGACGTCATGGAGCCTGGAAAGTTTATGGTTAAGCATCAAGGCCTCAACCACAACCATTTGATGAGTGAGACCACACACAACTGTCCCAGTCATATCACACAGCTGTCCCAGTCATATCACACAGCTGTCCCAGTCATATCACACAACTGTCAAAGTCATATAACACATCTGTCCCAGTCACACAGCTGTCCCAGTCATATCACACAGCTGTCCCAGTCATATTACACAGCTGTCCCAGTCATATCACACATCTGTCCCAGTCACTCAGCTGTCCCAGTCATATAACACACCTGTCCCAGTCATATCACACAGCTGTCCCAGTCATATCACACAGCTGTCCCAGTTATATCACACAGCTGTCCCAGTCATATCACACATCTGTCCCAGTCACTCAGCTGTCCCAGTCATATAACACACCTGTCCCAATCATATCACACAGCTGTCCCAGTCATATCACACAACTGTCCCAGTCATATCACACAGCTGTCCCAGTCAAATCACACAACTGTCCCAGTCATATCACACAACTGTCCCAGTCATATCACACAGCTGTCCCAGTCATATCACACAGCTGTCCCAGTCATATCACACAGCTGTCCCAGTCATATCACACAGCTGTCACAGTCATATCACACAATACAGCTGTCCCAGTCATATCACACAGCTGTCCCAGTCATATCACACAGCTGTCCCAGTCATATCACACAGCTGTCCCAGTCATATCACACAGCTGTCCCAGTCATATCACACAGCTGTCCCAGTCATATCACACAGCTGTCACAGTCATATCACACAGCTGTCCCAGTCATATCACACAACTGTCCCAGTCAGTCATATCACACAGCTGTCTCAGTCATATCACACAGCTGTCCCAGTCATATCACACAACTGTCCCAGTCATATCACACAGCTGTCCCAGTCACACAGCTGTCCCAGTCATATCACTCAGCTGTCCCAGTCATATCACACAGCTGTCACAGTCATATCACACAATACAGCTGTCCCAGTCATATCACACAGCTGTCCCAGTCATATCACACAGCTGTCCCAGTCATATCACACAGCTGTCCCAGTCATATCACACAGCTGTCCCAGTCATATCACACAACACAGCTGTCCCAGTCATATCACACAGCTGTCCCAGTCATATCACACAGCTGTCCCAGTCATATCACACAGCTGTCCCAGTCATATCACACAGCTGTCCCAGTCACACAGCTGTCCCAGTCATATCACACAACACAGCTGTCCCAGTCATATCACACAATACAGCTGTCCCAGTCATATCACACAGCTGTCCCAGTCATATCACACAGCTGTCCCAGTCATATCACACAGCTGTCCCAGTCATATCACACAACACAGCTGTCCCAGTCATATCACACAGCTGTCCCAGTCATATCACACAGCTGTCCCAGTCATACAGCTGTCCCAGTCATATCACACAACACAGCTGTCCCAGTCATATCACACAGCTGTCCCAGTCATATCACACAGCTGTCCCAGTCATATCACACAGCTGTCCCAGTCATATCACACAGCTGTCCCAGTCATATCACACAGCTGTCCCAGTCATATCACACAGCTGTCCCAGTCATATAACACAACTGTCCCAGTCATATAACACAACTGTCCCAGTCATATAACACAGCTGTCCCAGTCATATCACACAGCTGTCCCAGTCATATCACACAGCTGTCCCAGTCATATCACACAGCTGTCCCAGTCATATCACACAGCTGTCCCAGTCATATCACACAGCTGTCCCAGTTATATCACACAGCTGTCCCAATCATATCACACAGCTGTCCCAGTCATATCACACAGCTGTCCCAGTCATACAGCTGTCCCAGTCATATCACACAGCTGTCCCAGTCATATCACACAGCTGTCCCAGTCATATCACACAGCTGTCCCAGTCATATCACACAGCTGTCCCAGTCATATCACACAGCTGTCCCAGTCACACAGCTGTCCCAGTCATATCACACAACTGTCCCAGTCATATCACACAACTGTCCCAGTCATATCACACAGCTGTCAGTCATATCACACAGCTGTCCCAGTCATATCACACAGCTGTCCCAGTCATATCACACAGCTGTCCAAATCATATCACACAGCTGTCCCAGTCATATCACACAGCTGTCCCAGTCATATCACACAGCTATCCCAGTCATATCACACAGCTGTCCCAGTCACATCACACAGCTGTCAGTCATATCACACAACACAGATGCCCCAGTCATATCACACAGCTGTCAGTCAATTCACACAGCTGTCCCAGTCATATCACACAGCTGTCACAGTCATATCACACAGCTGTCCCAGTCATATCACACAGCTGTCCCAGTCATATCACACAGCTGTCCCAGTCATATCACACAGCTGTCCCAGTCATATCACACAGCTGTCCCAGTCATATCACACAGCTGTCCCAGTCATATCACACAGCACAGCTGTCCCAGTTATATCACACAGCTGTCCCAGTCATATCACACAGCTGTCCCATCATATCACACAGCTGTCCCAGTCATATCACACAGCTGTCCCAGTCACACAGCCGTCCCAGTCATATCACACAGCTGTCCCAGTCATATCACACAGCTGTCCCAGTCATATCACACAGCTGTCCCAGTCATATCACACAGCTGTCCCAGTCATATCACACATCTGTCCCAGTCACACAGCCGTCCCAGTCATATCATACAGCTGTCCCAGTCATATCACACAGCTGTCCCAGTCACACAGCCGTCCCAGTCATATCACACAACACAGCTGTCCCAGTCATATCACACAGCTGTCCCAGTCATATCACACAGCTGTCCCAGTCACACAGCCGTCCCAGTCATATCATACAGCTGTCCCAGTCATATAACACAGCTATCCCAGTCATATCACACAACACAGCTGTCCCAGTCATATCACACAGCTGTCCCAGTCATATCACACAGCTGTCCCAGTCATATCACACAGCTGTCCCAGTCATATCACACAGCTGTCCCAGTCATATCAAACAGCTGTCCCAGTCATATCACACAGCTGTACCAGTCACACAGCTGTCCCAGTCATATCACACAACACAGCTGTCCCAGTCATATCACACAGCTGTCCCAGTCATATCACACAGCTGTCCCAGTCATATCACACAGCTGTCCCAGTCATATCACACAGCTGTCCCAGTCATATCACACAGCTGTCCCAGTCATATCACACAGCTGTCCCAGTCATATCACACAGCTGTCCCAGTCATATCACACAGCTGTCCCAGTCATATCACACAGCTGTCCCAGTCATATCACACAGCTGTCCCAGTCATATCACACAGCTGTCCCAGTCATATCACACAGCTGTCCCAGTCATATCACACAGCTGTCCCAGTCATATCACACAGCTGTCCCAGTCATATCACACAGCTGTCCCAGTCATATCACACAGCTGTCCCAGTCATATCACACAGCTGTCCCAGTCACACAGCTGTCACAGTCATATCACACAGCTGTCCCAGTCATATCACACAGCTGTCCCAGTCATATCACACAGCTGTCCCAGTCATATCACACAGCTGTCCCAGTCATATCACACAACTGTCCCAGTCATATCACACAGCTGTCCCAGTCATTTCACACAGCTGTCCCAGTTATATCACACAGCTGTCCCAGTCAAATCACACAGCTGTCCCAGTCATATCACACAACTGTCCCAGTCATATCACACAGCTGTCCCAGTCATATCACACAGCTGTCCCAGTCATATCACACAGCTGTCCCAGTCATATTACACAGCTGTCCCAGTCATATCACACAGCCGTCCCAGTCATATCACACAGCTGTCCCAGTCATATCACACAGCCGTCCCAGTCATATCACACAACTGTCCCAGTCATATAACACAGCCGTCCCAGTCATATCACACAGCTGTCCCAGTCATATCACACAACACAGCTGTCCCAGTCATATCACACAACACAGCTGTCCCAGTCATATCACACAGCTGTCAGTCATATCACACAGCTGTCCCAGTCATATCACACAGCTGTCCCAGTCATATCACACAGCTGTCCAAATCATATCACACAGCTGTCCCAGTCATATCACACAGCTGTCCCAGTCATATCACACAGCTATCCCAGTCATATCACACAGCTGTCCCAGTCATATCACACAGCTGTCCCAGTCATATCACACAGCTGTCCCAGTCATATCACACAACACAGATGCCCCAGTCATATCACACAGCTGTCAGTCATATCACACAGCTGTCCCAGTCATATCACACAGCTGTCACAGTCATATCACACAGCTGTCCCAGTCATATCACACAGCTGTCCCAGTCATATCACACAGCTGTCCCAGTCATATCACACAGCTGTCCCAGTCATATCACACAGCTGTCCCAGTCATATCACACAGCTGTCCCAGTCATATCACACAGCTGTCCCAGTCATATCACACAGCTGTCCCAGTCATATCACACAGCTGTCCCAGTCATATCACACAGCTGTCCCAGTCATATCACACAGCACAGCTGTCCCAGTTATATCACACAGCTGTCCCAGTCATATCACACAGCTGTCCCAGTCATATCACACAACACAGCTGTCCCAGTCATATCACACAGCTGTCCCAGTCATATCACACAGCTGTCCCAGTCATATCACACAGCTGTCCCAGTCATATCACACAGCTGTCCCAGTCATATCACACAACACAGCTGTCCCAGTCATATCACACAGCTGTCCCAGTCATATCACACAGCTGTCCCAGTCATATCACACAGCTGTCCCAGTCACACAGCCGTCCCAGTCATATCACACAGCTGTCCCAGTCATATCACACAGCTGTCCCAGTCATATCACACAGCTGTCCCAGTCATATCACATAGCACAGCTGTCCCAGTCATATCACACAACACAGCTGTCCCAGTCATATCACACAGCTGTCCCAGTCACACAGCTGTCCCAGTCATATCACACAGCTGTCCCAGTCATATTACACAGCTGTCCCAGTCATATCACACAGCTGTCATAATCATATAACACAGCTATCCCAGTCATATCACACAACACAGCTGTCCCAGTCATATCACACAGCTGTCCCAGTCATATCACACAGCCGTCCCAGTCATATCACACAACTGTCCCAGTCATACAACACAGCCGTCCCAGTCATTTCACACAGCTGTCCCAGTCCATTTTACAGAGGACCCGAACTAAATCTACCAAGGCCCCTTAGCTGGACCCCATAGTTTCAATATGTCAGAAGTCCCAGCGTGGTCTTCACTGAATAATTATACCCTTAGCTGGACACTGATTTTTTTAAAAAAATATATTGCATCAGATATTTTAAAATTTCATTTGTGATTTGAGATAAAAGGTAGCCTAAAGACCTTTAGCACTTGACCTTTCACCTATAGGTGCTGGTCTGTCATGTGATGAAGCAACATCAACATTCTGATGCTGAGAGTCAACTAAAGAAGTTAACCCGGCTATGACATTATTTAATGAAAGTAAATCTTCACGTATTTCTAATAGGACACAGAGCCCAGCAGTGGAGTGGAGTAAGCTGATAAATGCTGAGTAAGCACATTGTTAAATTGTGTGCAATGTTTTTAATCAAAACACATTTTCAGATGATAAATATTTTTAAAACATCATTGGGTGATGTTAATGACAGTAATGTTTTAGAACCTGGGTAGATTAGCTTTGAAATAGTTCAAACAGAGGAGATTTCACTGTCGTCACAGGGGAAGCAACTGGGATTTTGTGAATAGATAGAGTTATAGCCCGGATACGAGATTCAGGGAGAAATGAACGGGGAAATATCGAAATTTATGAGGAAATAAGCGAAGGGGGGGGGGGGGGGGTGATAGAGATTCAGAAAAAAAGCACAATAATAATTTGAGATTTAGGAAGATATTCATGTAAGAATTTGAATTTGAGGATAAAATGCACAATAAGAATTTGAGATTTGTGAAGAGAAATTGATACAATGGATGGAGTAAATTGGGGTAAATCTAATTAGAAGCGAGGGTGTTTTAATGAGTAGATTAAATTGATCACACTAGAAAACGGTTGTTTGACAAAGAAAATTGATCTCGTATTGTATTACACAAAATGACAGGTGAATGCGGGTCGATGAAACTAGCCGGTTGAATGCCGGTCGATGAAACTAGCCGGTTGAATGCCGGTCGATGAAACTAGCCGGTTGAATGCCGGTCGATGAAACTAGCCGGTTGAATGCCGGTCGATGTAACTAGCCGGTTGAATGCCGGTCGATGAAACTAGCCGGTTGAATGCCGGTCGATGAAACTAGCCGGTTGAATGCCGGTCGATGAAACTAGCCGGTTGAATGCCGGTCGATGTAACTAGCCGGTTGAATGCCGGTCGATGAAACTAGCCGGTTGAATGCCGGTCGATGAAACTAGCCGGTTGAATGCCGGTCGATGAAACTAGCCGGTTGAATGCCGGTCGATGAAACTAGCCGGTTGAATGCCGGTCGATGAAACTAGCCGGTTGAATGCCGGTCGATGTAACTAGCCGGTTGAATGCCGGTCGATGAAACTAGCCGGTTGAATGCCGGTCGATGAAACTAGCCGGTTGAATGCCGGTCGATGAAACTAGCCGGTTGAATGCCGGTCGATGAAACTAGCCGGTTGAATGCCGGTCGATGAAACTAGCCGGTTGAATGCCGGTCGATGAAACTAGCCGGTTGAATGCCGGTCGATGAAACTAGCCGGTTGAATGCCGGTCGATGAAACTAGCCGGTTGAATGCCGGTCGATGAAACTAGCCGGTTGAATGCCGGTCGATGAAACTAGCCGGTTGAATGCCGGTCGATGAAACTAGCCGGTTGAATGCCGGTCGATGAAACTAGCCGGTTGAATGCCGGTCGATGAAACTAGCCGGTTGAATGCCGGTCGATGAAACTAGCCGGTTGAATGCCGGTCGATGAAACTAGCCGGTTGAATGCCGGTCGATGAAATTAGCCGGTTGAATGCCGGTCGATGAAACTAGCCGGTTGAATGCCGGTCGATGAAACTAGCCGGTTGAATGCCGGTCGATGAAACTAGCCGGTTGAATGCCGGTCGATGAAACTAGCCGGTTGAATGCCGGTCGATGAAACTAGCCGGTTGAATGCCGGTCGATGAAACTAGCCGGTTGAATGCCGGTCGATGAAACTAGCCGGTTGAATGCCGGTCGATGAAACTAGCCGGTTGAATGCCGGTCGATGAAATTAGCCGGTTGAATGCCGGTCGATGAAACTAGCCGGTTGAATGCCGGTCGATGAAACTAGCCGGTTGAATGCCGGTCGATGAAACTAGCCGGTTGAATGCCGGTCGATGAAACTAGCCGGTTGCATGCCGGTCGATGAAACTAGCCGGTTGAATGCCGGTCGATGAAACTAGCCGGTTGCATGCCGGTCGATGAAACTAGCCGGTTGAATGCCGGTCGATGAAACTAGCCGGTTGAATGTCGGTCGATGAAACTAGCCGGTTGAATGCCGGTCGATGAAACTAGCCGGTTGAATGCCGGTCGATGAAACTAGCCGGTTGAATGCCGGTCGATGAAACTAGCCGGTTGAATGCCGGTCGATGAAACTAGCCGGTTGAATGCCGGTCGATGAAACTAGCCGGTTGAATGCCGGTCGATGAAACTAGCCGGTTGAATGCCGGTCGATGAAACTAGCCGGTTGAATGCCGGTCGATGAAACTAGCCGGTTGAATGCCGGTCGATGAAACTAGCCGGTTGAATGCCGGTCGATGAAACTAGCCGGTTGAATGCCGGTCGATGAAACTAGCCGGTTGAATGCCGGTCGATGAAACTAGCCGGTTGAATGCCGGTCGATGAAACTAGCCGGTTGAATGCCGGTCGATGAAACTAGCCGGTTGAATGCCGGTCGATGAAACTAGCCGGTTGAATGCCGGTCGATGAAACTAGCCGGTTGAATGCCGGTCGATAACGAAAAATTATGACACCGGATATAAACATTAGCTGCCGTCTGCAAAAAAATGGACCGTGGGATGAAAGGGGTGGGGTAGGAGGATAGGTGGGGCAGGATGTAAGGGTGGGGCATGGAGAATGGACGAGGCACGCATACATGGGCGTTGCAGGGTAAATGGGCATAGTATGATAAATGGGTGTGTCATGAGAATTGTCACAGTTACGGCATCGATTGGTCACATCTGTCTGGTTCATGTGGTCACTTACTAGTTCAGGTGGTCACCTTCTAGGTCCCCTACTAGGTCAGGTGGTCACTTACTAGGTCAGGTGGTCACTTACTAGGTCGGGTGCTCACCTTCTAGGTCAGGTGGTCAACTACTAGTTCAGGTGGTCAACTACTAGGTCAGTTGGTCACCTACAAGGTCAAGTGGTCAACTACTAGGTCAGTTGGTCACCTACAAGGTCAAGTGGTCACCTACTAGAGCCATGTCACCTAATAAGTCAGGTGGTCACCTACTAGGTTAGTTGGTCACCTACTAGGTCAGTTGGTCACCTACTAGGTCAGGTGGTCACCTACTAGGTCAGGTGGTCACCTACTAGGTCAGGTGGTCACCTACTAGGTCAGGTGGTCACCTACTAGGTCAGGTGGTCACCTACTAGGTCAGTCACCTACTAGGTCAGGTGGTCACCTACTAGGTCAGTCACCTACTAGGTCAGGTGGTCACCTACTAGATCAGGTGGTCACCTACTAGGTCAGTTGGTCACCTACTAGGTCAGGTGGTCACCTACTAGGTCAGGTGGTCACCTACTAGGTCAGTTGGTCACCTACTAGGTCAGATAGTCACCAATTAAGGCCAGGATAAAAAGCCAAGCCACAAAGATTTACAAAGATCATACAATAATCAGATCCAAAAAGATCATCCTGTCAGCAGATCAACAAAGATCATATTTTCTACCAACGCAAACAGAAACAGATAAAGGGAATTAAACCATCCTACTCACCAGTATCGTGTTGCCTCCCTTGAATCTTGCTCACCCCTCCCTCTCGTGATACAAGCTCGTTAGTCTTGTGTCCTCAGTTTTGCTTATCTCGTCAACAATATTAAAGTTTAAATAGCATGGGCGACAACTCTAATTACTAGCCCAATTCTTCCAACTTTTTCTATTAAACGTGTTTTTAAAAAATGTGAAAAAATTTGTCAGATTTCGCAAATTACAAAAGATAACAAAATTAAGTCATTTCTTGCAAACATGCTTGGCTTTGTGTACTTGTGTTAACACGTGTTGGCTACCTCCTTCATTAACTTCTCTAATGATGATTGTTCTGGAAATCTCCTTTCGGCTAAAATATCACAACAATAATTCTTTATTTAAAAGGATAAACAAATAAAGATTGCTAGCCTCATACATATCATCCATTTAAAATAACGTATTTGAGAAATCTCAGGTGCCAGCTATATAATTTAATACCATCTAATTGCTGATTCATGGGTATCATCGTTATAAATAGAATCGGATTTTCCCAATTATCGCGCAATTTAATTGATTTTTTTTTCGTCGTGTTGGCAGTATGGTAGTCTAAGTTAACTCTAAAAAAAAAATCTCAATTCCAAAAAATCAGTTAAACTTAAGTGCAAATTAACGCTATGTTTGCTAACAGCGGTTTTGTTCTACTGGTTGAATGACAGCAACTCGTTGTGTAGAAATAAAACATGTGATTAGTGTTCTACAGGGGAGGCTAATAGGTTTATCCTTGTTGATGAATGGTCCCACAGTTATCATCGCTGCACGCGGCCATTCATCACAGCCATGAATCAGCGCCACTAAGGCAGGTTGCGTGAGAATGTAAACAATCAGATACGTCATCAGATAGGTCACATGCCGGGTCAAGACGAGTTTTTTTATTCTAGCCATGAGTTGAGTTTATTTATCCTAGTCAGTATCTTCGTGTTACATTCATTCATAATCATATGACTGAGGTGTAGTCTACATATGAATTATGTAACTGAAGGAAAGCATGGGTCGGTGTATGATGTAACGAAAAGTTCTGGTCAATGGTAGATACATCTATAACTATATCATTATGCTGCAGACGATTATGTTTATGAAACATATCCAGCTGTAGTCTGCTGATAGACAGGAGCACCAGTTCTCTGATACTGTAAAAAGTTGATGTAAAAGTATAGTTCCCTTAACGGTCTAGGGCAAGTGAAGTATAGTTCACTTGTTTCTGTGAACATGGGTATATGAAGAAATAGTGTGGTCAGCACCATGCCCAGCCGCCTTTACTTTCCCTAACGTGAGTGAGGTAGCCATCGGAGCTTGGTGGACTCATGGACGGTCTACTGACTTGAACTCGAGTCTTACAGAAGTCCAGCTCTCTACCGCTAGACCACTCCGTCCCTTGATGTGTGCGCATTTATTTGAAGCTAAATATCCTTTAATAAATGCATTATTTAAACCTACGACCCTAATGTACAGAGCCAAAGCCTTTGATTTTTTATCTTTTAGATTTAACTGCAAACGATGCAATTATTTGAAGGTAGATGACTGGATGACATTGGGTAAAATTGGGAGCGATTGGATAAAATAAATGAGATTTGATGAAATTAGATGAGATTTGATGAAATTAGATAAATCCGACTGAGATTAAATGAGATTGGGTGAAATTAGATGAGATTGACTGAGATTGGATAAGGTTAGTTGATATTGGACAAAATGAAGTTTATTTACCTGTTCATTTATCAAACCCTCTCTCATAGATGTACCGTGTGACTTCGATAGATCAGCTATGACTCCCACAGATGATGTGTATGACTCCCATAGATGATGTGTATGACTCCCATTGATGATGTGTGTGACTCTCATATATGCTGTGTGTATGACTTCCATTTATTACGTGTATGACTCCCATATATTATGTGTGCATGACTCCCTTAGAAGATGTGTATGACTCCCATAGATGATGTGTATAACTCCCACAGAGGATGTGTGTGATTCCCATAAATGATGTGTATGACTCCCATAGATGATGTGTATGACTCTCATATATGCTGTGTGTATGACTTCCATTTATTACGTGTATGACTCCCATATATTATGTGTGCATGACTCCCTTAGAAGATGTGTATGACTCCCATAGATGATGTGTATAACTCCCACAGAGGATGTGTGTGTGATTCCCATAAATGATGTGTATGACTCCCATAGATGATGTGTATGACTCTCAAATATGCTGTGTGTATGACTTCCATTTATTACGTGTATGACTCCCATAGATGATGTGTGTATGACTCCCATAGGTTATGTGTATGACTCCCACAGAAGATGTACTTGACTCCCATAGATGATGTGTATGACTCCCATATGTGATGTGTAAGTAGTATATTAGGTCCCTTTTGGGTATTATTTTTGGCGCAGGTGGGGATGGGGAGGAGCAATGACATATAGCAAAATACTCGGGTGGTGGTGGTGGTGGATGTACAATGACATATAGTAAAATACTCCCAGCCTGGCGCATCGGGATGGGGAGGGTGGTGGTGGTGGCGGGACAACGACATATAGTAAAATACTACGCCAACTGGGGTTGGCGCAGGTGGTGGGGAAGTAGGTCACCTTTTGGTGACCTTGTGACGTAATCTCCGGTGACCTTGTGACGTAATCAGTGACCTTGTGACGTAATCAGTGACCTAGTTACGTAATTTTAATGCGTTTTTTAATGAGTTTTAATGAGTTTTTTTAAATTTTAATTAGTTTTTGACCTAGTTACGTAATTTTAATGTGTTTTTTAATTAGTTTTAATGAGTTTTAAAAATTTTAATTAATTTTTATTAACGAGTTACGTAATTTGATTATTTGTTTGAGTTTTTAAATTTTTAATTAATTTTTTATTATCGAGTTACGTAATTTAATTACTTTGATTGTATTTTTATTTTGTTTAATTTGTTTGTTTACTTGTTGTTTAATTTAATTACTTTGTTTATATTGTGTAATTTTTATTAACGAGTTACGTAATTTGATTATTTGTTTACTTTTTAATTATTTTTATTGACGAGTTACGTAATTTGATTATTTGTTTACTTTTTAATTATTTTTATTTTGTTTATTTTTAATTTAATTTAATTTTATAATTAGTTAAATTATTATTAACTAGTTACGTAATTTGATTTTAATTACTTTTGTTTATTTATTTATTTGATATATTTCTTTTCTTTGTTGTTTAATGTTGTTTATTTATTTGAATGTATGTATGTTTTAAATAAAAGACTAACACTAGCATGTACTAGAACAGTCTTTGTATAGGGACCATTCTCCAACACAACGAACGTTACAAAAATAGAACATCCATTAAAGATAACGATCAGCCACAGCTGTTACGTATCGACCCGCCCGCGAAGTTTTCTCACCGCTGCCCGTTTTAATGGGAATGTATTGATCGCAGCCGCTGGCCCATCACACCTAATTAAATTTTTGTTATGCTTCACCGAGTTTCCCCCGCTCGGTTGACAGCTGTGCAACAGATGTTGTGCGACAGCTGGTGGTGTAATTAGGTTGAGCAACCGGACATTACCTTGTTGGTTTTCGATTTGTCAGCTCCGTGAAGCCCTTAGGTAACAGCTGGTGCTGTAATTAGTCACGGCTCTCGGCTTTTTTCATTAGATTACAGCTGTCCACGAACTATGTTCACATATCGTACGCCCGGTCATTCTTTGATCAAATTAAAAAATTTTGTTTCCACATGTCCTACGAACCGTCCCTTGCTATGTATGAAAGATTAATGGTTGTAACTATTCGCTTATAGCGAGGGTCAGCGAAAACAAAATATATATTTAAGGGTTGGAATTTTCTTTCAACCACCGTTAAATCAGGTTTTGAGACGAAACGAAGTCTCGGTAGGTTCGTGTTTTTTTTTTTTTTAACGGGCGACAGGGCGACTTAGTGCGTTGGTACGTAAGGTATGCGGGGGTAGACATGTTTTTACAAGTCTGGAAAAGTAATTAAGTTTTTTATGACCGTTCCGATTTTCTTTTGATCTGACCACCATTTGACCACACTGAGCCAGATAAATTTAACAAATGTTCAATACATAGTCTCTTATAGTAACATGGGTGAGGGGTGTAAGCAGGCGGGTGACGGTGTGAACAGGTGATTGAAGGGTGAGCACGTAGGTGAAGGGGTGAGCAGATCGGTGAAGGGGGACAGGAGTAGGATTAAACGATATATAGTAAAAGATTCCACCACCTAAGTGAGGTGGATTTTAATTTTAATTTTAATTTTTTATTTTTTTCAGCATCTGTTAACTTTAAGGTTCTATAACTCTATATATTTAAATACATTTTTTTATTCAAACGAGTTTACTTTTCCTAATGTAAGTACAGGTAAAGAGGGATTTCCTATAGATCTGTAATGAAGTAGGCCTTGTTGACTATGACTGGTTACCCAGGTGTTGACATGATACACTTTTTTTTTTTTTTTTTTGAGATACATGTACACACACACACACACACACACACACACACACATGCGCGCGCGCGCGAAATTCATACTAGGTCGGTAAAGGCGGAGAGAACTTATAGGTATACATTATCATGGCGACAACAAAAGCGACCCTTATTTTATTTACATGAAAGCGTGTTTTCCAAAAAGTGTCACCAGGCCATTGTCATTTTCGCAGCGGGGTTTATTTTAAGTGTACCCCGTGCACGGTTGTTTACATTTTAAAAGAAGTATCACGTGTCTTCTCCATAGGTCTTCCCTAATAGAGAAACGAGAGGAAAGACAACTGTTCTAAAATTAGAACAGCCTTGTTTACAGACACGAGTAGCGTCCCTTGTGAAAAAACTCGCGTCAGAATCCTTAACTAAACATTCAATTTCTTTAACAAGTTAAAAAATAATTTAGGAAGACAAGGGTTAACAACATTAGACGCCACCGTTTTTGTTTCCTGTGACGACAAGGCACAATACACTTTTGTATTTTATGTCTCAAGTAGAGGGGTGGGATATTTTTTCTTTGTAAGCGTGTTGTAAACAATAGGTAGAGGAAGCGATTACTAGGTAAGAGGGGAGAGAACGTGACGTACATCGCGATATTTGAAAACATGGCGATGTTTAACCTCAAGCAGATTACCTTACCATGTTCGCTTTAGTATTACAGTTTTCATCAAACTTCTTTTTGACTTAAACTTCTTTAATTTTTAAGAAAGTTTACTTATACATAAGACGTTATGTCTAATTACAATTTTTTATTTTCACCACTCAATGTATTTTCTTTTGCTAGGGTGCAAGGGATATTCAACGAGGAGTAGTGTCTACAAGTTACCTAGTAATCGCTTCCTCTACCTATTGTTTACAACACGCTTACAAAGAAAAAATATCCCACCCCTCTACTTGAGACATAAAATACAAAAGTGTATTGTGCCTTGTCGTCACAGGAAACAAAAACGGTGGCGTCTAATGTTGTTAACCCTTGTCTTCCTAAATTATTTTTTAACTTGTTAAAGAAATTGAATGTTTAGTTAAGGATTCTGACGCGAGTTTTTTCACAAGGGACGCTACTCGTGTCTGTAAACAAGGCTGTTCTAATTTTAGAACAGTTGTCTTTCCTCTCGTTTCTCTATTAGGGAAGACCTATGGAGAAGACACGTGATACTTCTTTTAAAATGTAAACAACCGTGCACAGGGTACACTTAAAATAAACCCCGCTGCGAAAATGACAATGGCCTGGTGACACTTTTTGGAAAACACGCTTTCATGTAAATAAAATAAGGGTCGCTTTTGTTGTCGCCATGATAATGTATACCTATAAGTTCTCTCCGCCTTTACCGACCTAGTATGAATTTCGCGCGCGCGCGCGCATGTGTGTGTGTGTGTGTGTGTGTGTGTGTGTACATGTATCTCAAAAAAAAAAAAAAAAGTGTATCATGTCAACACCTGGGTAACCAGTCATAGTCAACAAGGCCTACTTCATTACAGATCTATAGGAAATCCCTCTTTACCTGTACTTACATTAGGAAAAGTAAACTCGTTTGAATAAAAAAAATGTATTTAAATATATAGAGTTATAGAACCTTAAAGTTAACAGATGCTGAAAAAAATAAAAAATTAAAATTAAAATTAAAATCCACCTCACTTAGGTGGTGGAATCTTTTACTATATATCGTTTAATCCTACTCCTGTCCCCCTTCACCGATCTGCTCACCCCTTCACCTACGTGCTCACCCTTCAATCACCTGTTCACACCGTCACCCGCCTGCTTACACCCCTCACCCATGTTACTATAAGAGACTATGTATTGAACATTTGTTAAATTTATCTGGCTCAGTGTGGTCAAATGGTGGTCAGATCAAAAGAAAATCGGAACGGTCATAAAAAACTTAATTACTTTTCCAGACTTGTAAAAACATGTCTACCCCCGCATACCTTACGTACCAACGCACTAAGTCGCCCTGTCGCCCGTTAAAAAAAAAAAAAAACACGAACCTACCGAGACTTCGTTTCGTCTCAAAACCTGATTTAACGGTGGTTGAAAGAAAATTCCAACCCTTAAATATATATTTTGTTTTCGCTGACCCTCGCTATAAGCGAATAGTTACAACCATTAATCTTTCATACATAGCAAGGGACGGTTCGTAGGACATGTGGAAACAAAATTTTTTAATTTGATCAAAGAATGACCGGGCGTACGATATGTGAACATAGTTCGTGGACAGCTGTAATCTAATGAAAAAAGCCGAGAGCCGTGACTAATTACAGCACCAGCTGTTACCTAAGGGCTTCACGGAGCTGACAAATCGAAAACCAACAAGGTAATGTCCGGTTGCTCAACCTAATTACACCACCAGCTGTCGCACAACATCTGTTGCACAGCTGTCAACCGAGCGGGGGAAACTCGGTGAAGCATAACAAAAATTTAATTAGGTGTGATGGGCCAGCGGCTGCGATTAATACATTCCCATTAAAACGGGCAGCGGTGAGAAAACTTCGCGGGCGGGTCGATACGTAACAGCTGTGGCTGATCGTTATCTTTAATGGATGTTCTATTTTTGTAACGTTCGTTGTGTTGGAGAATGGTCCCTATACAAAGACTGTTCTAGTACATGCTAGTGTTAGTCTTTTATTTAAAACATACATACATTCAAATAAATAAACAACATTAAACAACAAAGAAAAGAAATATATCAAATAAATAAATAAACAAAAGTATTTAAAATCAAATTACGTAACTAGTTAATAATAATTTAACTAATTATAAAATAAAATTAAATTAAAAATAAACAAAATAAAAATAATTAAAAAGTAAACAAATAATCAAATTACGTAACTCGTCAATAAAAATAATTAAAAAGTAAACAAATAATCAAATTACGTAACTCGTTAATAAAAATTACACAATATAAACAAAGTAATTAAATTAAACAACAAGTAAACAAACAAATTAAACAAAATAAAAATACAATCAAAGTAATTAAATTACGTAACTCGATAATAAAAAATTAATTAAAAATTTAAAAACTCAAACAAATAATCAAATTACGTAACTCGTTAATAAAAATTAATTAAAATTTTTAAAACTCATTAAAACTAATTAAAAAACACATTAAAATTACGTAACTAGGTCAAAAACTAATTAAAATTTTAAAAAACTCATTAAAACTCATTAAAAACGCATTAAAATTACGTAACTAGGTCACTGATTACGTCACAAGGTCACTGATTACGTCACAAGGTCACCGGAGATTACGTCACAAGGTCACCAAAAGGTGACCTACTTCCCCACCACCTGCGCCAACCCCAGTTGGCGTAGTATTTTACTATATGTCGTTGTCCCGCCACCACCACCACCCTCCCCATCCCGATGCGCCAGGCTGGGAGTATTTTACTATATGTCATTGTACATCCACCACCACCACCACCCGAGTATTTTGCTATATGTCATTGCTCCTCCCCATCCCCACCTGCGCCAAAAATAATACCCAAAAGGGACCTAATATACTACTTGTGTATGACTCCCATAGATGATGTGTATGACTCCCACAGAGTGTTTGTGTGACCTTCAGGTTTTAAATATTTAATCACACCGGCTGGTCACGTGACAAGAACAAATGATTGATTGGACCCCCCCCCCCCCTGTTCTGGAGTGTGAGGCATGTGGCCATCCAATCAGGACAATTCATTAGCTCATTAAATATGCAGGAGTTTATGGTAGGGCAGGGACACCACCGCATGAAACACACATTCATCCAGGATTAAGTTATAATCTAACAAATGTACTGTCTTACTCAATACTCTCTGTAGTACTTTTACCCATTAAGTTATTCACTTACAAACAATAATGTACACCTCCATTAAAGAACTACTAAATCTATGTAGTAGGATAAGACTAGCAAAGTTTGTAGGGGAGACTAGCGAAGTTTGTAGTGTAGGGGAGACTAGCAAAGTTTGTAGTGTAGGGGAGACTAGCAATGTTTGTAGGGGAGACTAGCAAAGTTTGTATTGTAGGGGAGACTAGCGAAGTTTGTATTGTAGGGGAGACTATTAAGTAAAATGGGGATTAACAAAGAGCTTCTAATAACAAATATAATTTATATTGTCTTATTTTACTTAATATGTGCCTTAACCAAAACCTTCGCGAAACGTCTTGTATATTTGGTGCCACTCTAAAGCAGTGTTTTTTCCAGACTTTTTTCTTCGGAGGTTGGGGGGGGGGAGACTTGATATTTTGCCAGAGGGGGTGGGGGAGGGGCGGACACTGGCAAAAGTATCTATTTTCTATATAAATTCCATTTCGTACCCTGTCTTAAATGTTTCATAATTCAAAGAAATGTAATCAGGATAAATGTTGAGCATTCTTACCATAGCTGAATTACCTCTCTTTGAGTTAACTTATTTACGAAGATTAAATCTGGGGGGGGGGGGGGGGGGATTATGTATTGGTTTGTTGTGAGTTTTGAACAGGAAATCAGGTTTTTCAATTTAGAAATGTTTACTTTGTTTTGTTCAACGGGCAGAAAGTAAAATATACAATCAGACTGTCAATCAGACAGACAGAAAGACAGATACAATGAGACATACACACAGACAGACAGACAGACACGTGAATATCTACGTGCGCCATACCTGATTAGAAACACACATTGATATTTTTAAACAAGTCACACAGAACATCATTACACAAAATTCAAGTTATGTATTGCCACGGTTAGTAAAAAATCATAAAAAATCATTGTTCATTGTCCCCATAGTAAAGTTGTATCGTTATCTCCCTTGATGTACTAAATTAGGATGTCCTAATGTAGGATGTGCTGTAAATAGTAACTGCACCACAAAAGTGTGTTGTATATACGATGTTCGCCATTGTTCTAGAACTTTGCAAGACTTGAACTATAATCTTTATGGACTACGAACTCACAAATCCTATAATACATGACCCATGACTCACATGACATGACATAGCAGACACTCGTAATGTATGACCAATGGCAAACAAGATACGATAAATATGACCTATTGCATGCAAAACCTATGATTGGCATGACCTAACGTTGACCTCTAATTGACATGACCTATTGATTAACATTATCTAAAGTTGACAAGGCCTGTGATTGGGCTTACCTATCATTGACATGACCTACGATTGACATAACCTACGATTGACATAACCTACGACTAACATGACCTACAATTAACATGACCTAAGATTGACATGACCTACGACTGACATGACCTACGATTGACATGACCTAAGATTGACATAACCGACGACTGACATGACCTACGATTGACATGACCTACGATTGACATAACCTGAGACTACACTGAATATCACCTGCACCTTGATTACCTAAAAGATTACGACAAGGATATGTACGTGTTGTTGTCGGTCCTGTTGCCTAGCGGGATGATGTTGTTACCAACGTCACTTCCTGGAAACATCTGCACCTTTACATGAATGCCCCACCCACGTAAAACCCAACCACCCACGGTTTTAAACTCTCGTATTTTATTCGTATTTTATTGACCTCTGATGTTAAAATAAAAATTTATTTTTCTTTGTCTGAAACATTGCTCGGCGTAGGAGTTGTGTGTGTGTGTGGGGGGGGGGGGGGTGGATTGAAGGAGGGATTTAATAACCTTAATAGAAAGTTTGATCAAATCCTGTTGTTTTTATCCCGTTAACCAACCATCCATGGTGACATTGTTTAGAAGGTAACACCAAGACAAAGAAGCTTATACACATACATGTACGTGTATGCGGCCTATATTTAAATTATAGGCCTATGTAGACCGACACAAACACACACACACACACACACACACACACATATATATATATATATATATATATATATATATATATATATATATATATATATATATATATATATATATATATATATATTTATATATATATATACTTTCTTTCCTGGGGGGGGGGGGTGACAACAAGAAGTGCTGCACTCGACCTAGCGACGCAACTGACTTCAATAAACACGAATCCATCTCTATAGCATTCGGACGGTGAACTCTTAAAATACTAGAAGTTCTAAAAATGAAGGTCTAGATCGAGCTCTTTGACTACAGTCTTCAAACTATGCAATATAACACTAGGACGTCCTGTATTAGTGCAATATAACACTAGGACGTCCTGTATTAGTGCAATATAACAGTAGGACGTCCTGTATTAGTGCAATATAACACTAGGACGCCCTGTATTAGTGCAATATAACACTAGGACGTCCTGTATTAGTGCAATATAACACTAGGACGTCCTGTATTAGTGCAATATAACAGTAGGACGTCCTGTATTAGTGCAATATAACACTAGGACGTCCTGTATTAGTGCAATATAACACTAGGACGTCCTGTATTAGTGCAATATAACACTAGGACGTCCTGTATTAGTGCAATATAACACTAGGACGACCTGTATTAGTGCAATATAACAGTAGGACGTCCTGTATTAGTGCAATATAATACTTGCACCTCCTGTATTAGTGCAATATAACACTAGGACGACCTGTATTAGTGCAATATAACAGTAGGACGTCCTGTATTAGTGCAATATAATACTTGCACCTCCTGTATTAGTGCAATATAACACTAGGACGTCCTGTATTAGTGCAATATAACACTAGTACGTCATGTATTAGTGCAATATAACACTAGGACGTCCTGTATTAGTACAATATAACACTAGGACGTCCTGTATTAGTGCAATATAACACTATGACGTCCTGTATTAGTGCAATATACCACTAGGACGTCATGTATTAGTGCAGTGTAACACAACGGAATTGCCACAAAAAATATTGAGTGAAGTTATTGACATTGCTAAAGGGAAATAGGATTCAGCTTGGTGCACTTTTGTAAGGCCCAAGGCTAAACACTGGCTAATTAACATGAATCTGCTATTGTTATACTGATTGCTATCTGTTCTTTCTCAGAAGTTTTGAAGCTTAAGCGGATGTACAAGGAGCTACAAAAGGTATAAAAAGACACAACATTTCAATTGAAATTGTGAATGAACAGATAGATGATAAACATGTCTCCATTCAAACAAAATCTTCTCAGAGCTTTCGTATTTGTACTCGTGAGTCAAGTCGTTTTTGTTTTGTACAGTTATACATACAGCCTTACCTGGACATACAGGTGACAACAGCCTTACCTGGACATACAGGTGACTACAGCCTGGACATACAGGTGACAACAGCCTAACCTGGACATACAGGTGACTACAGTCTTACCTGGACATACAGGTGACTATAGCCTTACCTGGACATACAGGTGACATCAGCCTTACCTGGACATACAGGTGACTATAGCTTTACCTGGACATACAGGTGACTACAGTCTTACCTGGACATACAGGTGACTATAGCCTTACCTGGACATACAGGTGACATCAGCCTTACCTGGACATACAGGTGACTACAGCCTGGACATACAGGTGACTACAGCCTTACCTGGACATACAGGTGACAGCAGTCTTACCTGGACATACAGGTGACTACAGTCTTACCTGAACATACAGGTGACATCAGCCTTACCTGAACATACAAATGACTACAGCCTTACCTGGACATACAGGTAACATCAGCCTTACCTGGACATACAGGTGACATCAGCCTTACCTGGACATACAGGTGACTACAGCCTGGACATACAGGTGACTACAGTCTTACCTGGACATACAGGTGACATCAGCCTTACCTGAACATACAGGTGACTACAGCCTTACCTGGACATACAGGTGACATCAGCCTTACCTGGACATACAGGTGACTACAGTCTTACCTGGACATACAGGTGACTATAGCCTTACCTGGACATACAGGTGACATCAGCCTTACCTGGACATACAGGTGACTATAGCCTTAACTGGACATAGAGGTGACAACAGCCTTACCTGGACATACAGGTGACTACAGCCTGGACATACAGGTGACTACAGTCTTACCTGGACATACAGGTGACATCAGCCTTACCTGGACATACAGGTGACTACAGCCTTACCTGGACATACAGGTGACATCAGCCTTACCTGGACATACAGGTGACTACAGTCTTACCTGGACATACAGGTGACTATAGCCTTACCTGGACATACAGGTGACATCAGCCTTACCTGAACATACAGGTGACTATAGCCTTAACTGGACATAGAGGTGACAACAGCCTTACCTGGACATACAGGTGACTACAGCCTTACCTGGACATACAGGTGACATCAGCCTTACCTGGACATACAGGTGACTACAGTCTTACCTGGACATACAGGTGACTATAGCCTTACCTGGACATACAGGTGACATCAGCCTTACCTGAACATACAGGTGACTACAGCCTTACCTGGACATACAGGTGACATCAGCCTTACCTGGACATACAGGTGACTACAGTCTTACCTGGACATACAGGTGACTATAGCCTTACCTGGACATACAGGTGACATCAGCCTTACCTGAACATACAGGTGACTATAGCCTTAACTGGACATAGAGGTGACAACAGCCTTACCTGGACATACAGGTGACTACAGCCTGGAGATACAGGTGACTACAGCCTGGACATACAGGTGACTACAGCCTTACCTGGACATACAGGTGACTACAGCCTGGACATACAGGTGACTACAGCCTTACCTGGACATACAGGTGACATCAGCCTTACCTGGACTTACAGGTGACAGCAGTCTTACCTGGACATACAGGTGACTACAGCCTGGACATACAGGTGACTACAGCCTTACCTGGACATACAGGTGACTACAGCCTTACCTGGACATACAGGTGACATCAGCCTTACCTGGACTTACAAGTGACAGCAGTCTTACCTGGACATACAGGTGACTACAGCCTGGACATACAGGTGACTACAGCCTTACCTGGACATACAGGTGACATCAGCCTTACCTGGACATACAGGTGACATCAGCCTTACCTGGACATACAGGTGACTACAGTCTTACCTGGACATACAGGTGACTACAGCCTGGACATACAGGTGACAACAGTCTTACCTGGACATACAGGTGACTACAGCCTTACCTGGACATACAGGTGACATCAGCCTTACCTGGACATACAGGTGACAACAGCCTTACCTGGACATACAGGTGACAACAGCCTTACCTGGACATACAGGTGACTACAGCCTTACCTGGACATACAGGTGACTACAGCCTGGACATACAGGTGACTACAGCCTGGACATACAGGTGACTACAGCCTTACCTGGACATACAGGTGACTACAGCCTGGACATACAGGTGACCACAGCCTTACCTGGACATACAGGTGACATCAGCCTTACCTGGACATACAGGTGACAGCAGTCTTACCTGGACATACAGGTGACTACAGCCTGGACATACAGGTGACTACAGCCTTACCTGGACATACAGGAGACATCAGCCTTACCTGGACATACAGGTGACATCAGCCTTACCTGGACATACAGGTGACTACAGCCTGGACATACAGGTGACAACAGCCTTACCTGGACATACAGGTGACATCAGCCTTACCTGGACATACAGGTGACTACAGTCTTACCTGGACATACAGGTGACTACAGCCTGGACATACAGGTGACAACAGTCTTACCTGGACATACAGGTGACTACAGCCTTACCTGGACATACAGGTGACATCAGCCTTACCTGGACATACAGGTGACAACAGCCTTACCTGGACATACAGGTGACAACAGCCTTACCTGGACATACAGGTGACTACAGCCTTACCTGGACATACAGGTGACTACAGCCTTACCTGGACATACAGGTGACTATAGCCTTAACTGGACATAGAGGTGACAACAGCCTTACCTGGACATACAGGTGACTACAGCCTTACCTGGACATACAGGTGACATCAGCCTTACCTGGACATACAGGTGACAACAGCCTTACCTGGACATACAGGTGACAACAGCCTTACCTGGACATACAGGTGACTACAGCCTTACCTGGACATACAGGTGACTATAGCCTTAACTGGACATAGAGGTGACAACAGCCTTACCTGGACATACAGGTGACTACAGCCTTACCTGGACATACAGGTGACTACAGCCTTACCTGGACATACAGGTGACAGCAGTCTTACCTGGACATACAGGTGACTACAGTCTTACCTGGACATACAGGTGACTACAGCCTGGACATACAGGTGACTACAGCCTTACCTGGACATACAGGTGACAGCAGTCTTACTTGGACATACAGATGACAGCAGTCTTACCTGGACATACAGGTGACTACAGCCTTACCTGGACATACAGGTGACTACAGCAAGGACATACAGGTGACTACAGCCTTACCTGGACATACAGGTGACAGCAGTCTTACCTGGACATACAGGTGACAGCAGTCTTACCTGGACATACAGGTGACATCAGCCTTACCTGGACATACAGGTGACTACAGCCTTACCTGGACATACAGGTGAGTCTTACCTGGACATACAGGTGACTACAGCCTGGACATACAGGTGACTACAGCCTTACCTGGACATACAGGTGACTACAGCCTGGACATACAGGTGACAACAGCCTTACCTGGACATACAGGTGACAACAGCCTTACCTGGACATACAGGTGACTACAGCCTTACCTGGACATACAGGTGAGTCTTACCTGGACATACAGGTGACTACAGCCTGGACATACAGGTGACAACAGCCTTACCTGGACATACATGTGACAGCAGCCTTACCTATCTTTCAATGAAGTTGTAAAATGAGAAACCTATTTCAGGTAACTCGAAGTCTGTCAGGGGAAGTAGACACGTCATATGTGCCAAGTGTTTACACAGGTAAGTAAAGCTGGGGAAGTGACTGTCACTGACTGACACTACACCTGTCACTAACACTACACCTACCACTGACTGACACTACACCTGTCACTGACTGACACTACACCTGCCACTGACACTACACTTGTCATTGACTGACACTACACCTGTCACTGACTGACACTACACCTGTCACTAACTGACAGAACATGTGTCAGGGTTCTACGCTAATTAAATTCTGCAATCAGATCATTGTGTAATTACGGCTACAGTCTTTGGTGTTGTCGCCCCTCCCTCCCTAGTCGAGATCTTAGTTCAACAACCCCATACATTTATATTCAGCCAATGTTTGAAACTAATGACAGAGTTTTGTTTCCTTTCGTGCCACAAGAGCTCCCAAAGACGGATGTAAACAACGAGAGCTCCAACCCAGCTGGGACCGAGGATGTGAACGGGGTTCAAAGTCTGGACGAGGTAGGAAGAGAAATAGTCCATGTACCAGAGTCAGACACTTTTGTAGGTTTTTAATTCAAGTGTGAAACAAATTAGATTTCACCTGTTATGAGGTCCAAGGCATAAGGGAGGGGAATGGACACGTGAGAACTGGTAGAGGGGGGGGGGGCTGGGGACGTCAAGTTCTCGTTGTATGTTTAACCACATGAACATTCTTATAAGTTTTACAAGCAACACTTCTTATTGCATGGATATTGTATAGATTTTCCAACACATTGCAGATTCAACTTTTTTTTTTCCCGAAACAAAATAGAAACTCGCTCTCTGTGTTTGTATACATGTATGAATTATTATATCATATTAATTTTATTTTTGTGTACACGTCTACAAATTGGGGGGGGGGGGGTGAATGGGGGGAGGGGTCGTTCTAAGACGCGTGCTGACATGTGATGGGTGGTGGGGTAGGTGGGAGGGGGGTGGAGTGAATAGATGAAAAGCTCATATTTTTATGAGTCATAATGATCACCCCCTTTCGTCAATGTATACGTAATATAATTATGTAACAAAAACTTGTAACAATCCTTCCCAGGCCACATTTGACCCTCCACATCCCCTCGTTTTATTCCACACCTTAAAGTTTGACATTCTGGTGAAGCCTCCCCTCCCCCCCATTCACACGCTACTGTACATGTTTGATGCTATGGTGAAGAACTCGATGACTAGTTAGCACCAGTGCATTATATTTCCCAACAGCGAATTGTGATCGATAAATCGATCAGATTTCACGACTCTAATAGCCCCAGCCCCATGTGACGAAAAAATAACATTCACATGTCAGCAAGTCGTGAGTGACGTTTTTGTAAGGTGATACCTTTAGTCATCATTTGCTTATTAACTCTTTCTTGTCTACTAGAGTTGGCCAGTTGACTTATTAACTCTTTCTTCTTTACATGAGCTTAACAGTTAACGTAATGCAACCAAGACTGTATTATGTTTGTCTATAGAGGGTACTTGGTTGGTTTTGGATCGAAGATAATGTTTAATGAGTGGGAGTCTAGACACTTGTTTACAACTAATCTATTACGCAAACCATGTCTGTTTATTCAGCACACCTTGCTATTAAAAAATCTACCGTCTTTAAAATCTTTCTAAAATGTGAGTGGCATGTTGATATTGAAATATATTGTATTCGTTGAATTGGGAACTTGGAGATGGGGGTGTTCTGCGTCAGCCTTGTGTTGTGGCTAGTGGTAACTACACGTTGTGTTTCATTTATTTTAGAAACGTTTTACTAAAAAAATATTACAATTTTTTTTATTAATTCTCAATAAATTATTTAATTTGCCAAATCTTATATTTAAATAGCATTTCGAATAGGCTCGTAAACATCTTTATACTGTGAGCCTTTATGTAGTGAGTTGTGAGCCTTTATGTTGTGAGTTGTGGACCTTTATGGTGTGAGTTGTGGGCCTTTATGCTGTGAGTTGTGGTCCTTTATGGTGTGAGTTGTGGGCCTTTATGTTGTGAGTTGTGGGCCTTTATGTTGTGAATTGTGGGCCTTTATATTGTGAGTAGAGGAGCTTTATGTTGTGAATTGTGGGCCTTTATGTTGTGAGTTGTGGGCCTCGTGTTGTGAGTTGAGGAGATTTATGCTGTAAGTTATATACATTAACTTGTGTACCTGGCTGACGTCACGCAGCCTTTAGAGTTTCTACCAATCAGCTAGCTTTATGTGATTTTATTTCCAGATTAGCCAAGCATTCTCTGTACCGAAAGCTGAGTTCCAGACCCGCAGCTCAAGTGAGTGCACAAACTAATCATAGCCAGCATGCTCACACTTTGGTCCTACACACTTGAGTCCTACATGCTCACACTTGAGTCCTACATGCTCACACTTGGCTACACACCTGGGTCCTGCATGCTCTCACTTGGCTACTACACACATGGGTCCTACACACTTGGATCCTACACACTTGGGTCCTACTTGCTCACACTTGGGTCCTACATGCTTGGGTCCTACATGCTCACACTTAGGTCCTACACACTTGGGTCCTACATGCTCACACTTGGGTCCTATATGCTTGGGTCCTACATGCTCATACTTGGGTCCTACACACTTGGGTCCTACATGCTCACACTTGGGTCTTACACACTTGGGTCCTACATGCTCATACTTGGGTCCTACATGCTCACACTTGGGTCCTACATGCTCACACTTGGGTCCTACATGCTCACACTTGGGTCCTACATGCTCACACTTGGGTCCTACACACTTGGGTCCTACACACTTGGGTCCTACATGCTCATACTTGGGTCCTACACACTTGGGTCCTACATGCTCACACTTGGGTCTTACACACTTGGGTCCTACATGCTCATACTTGGGTCCTACATGCTCACACTTGGGTCCTACATGCTCACACTTGGGTCCTACATGCTCACACTTGGGTCCTACATGCTCACACTTGGGTCCTACACACTTGGGTCCTACACACTTGGGTCCTACATGCTCATACTTGGGTCCTACATGCTCACACTTGGGTCCTACATGCTCACACTTGGGTCCTACACACTTGGGTCCTACATGCTCATACTTTGGTCCTACATGCTCACACTTTGGTCCTACACACTTGGGTCCTACATGCTCACACTTGGGTCCTACATGCTCACACTTGGGTCCTACATGCTCACATTTGGGTTCTACACACTTGGGTCCTACATGCTCACACTTGGGTCCTACATGCTCACACTTGGATCCTACATACTTGGGTCCTACATACTTGGGTCCTACATGCTCACACTTGGGTCCTACATGCTCACACTTGGCTCCTACATGCTGACACTTGGGTCCTATATGCTCATATTTGGGTCCTACATGCTCACACTTGAGTCCTACATGCTCACACTTGGGTCCTACATGCTCACACTTGGGTCCTACATGCTCACACTTGGGTCCTACATCATCACACATGGGTCCTACATACTTTGGTCCTACATGCTCACACTTGGGTCCTACATGCTCACACTTGGGTCTTACACACCTGGGTCCAACACACTTGGGTCCTACACACTTGGGTCCTACACACTTGGGTCTTACACACCTGGGTCCTACACACTTAGCTCCTACTCACTTGGGTCCTACATGCTCACCCTGGTGTCCTAAAAACTTGGGTCCTACATGCTCACTGTCGGGTCCTACGTTCTTACACTTGAGTCTTACACACTTGAGTCATACACTTTCGGGTCCTACCTCCACAGATGGCATGTACCGGATGTGTGTCCACGCCGAGACCTTGAACAGACGAGCTCCAGACCCCAACAGTAGCCTGGGCATCAACCTGACCTTGAACTACAATAACGTGAGTATAAATCACCTTGAGTTACTTACCTTTTGTTTGTACCTTCACTTTGTCCTGAAATCTCTAGTCACTATTTGATGACTAATTTATTTGTTCTAGTTTTTTATTCTTATCTCATGAATTTTTATAATGTACTAGCCGTCCCGGCCAGGCCCTGCACTGGCATCTCTAAAAAACTATCTGCAAACGACCATGACTTGTGTGTTTAGTAATCAGCATATACCCGGCATTGCCCACACTAACCACAACCAACCAAAACACAAAAAAGCGCAAACATAACACAAACACAAATACAAACACAAATGAAAACACAAAATCAAATGCAAAGACAAACCCAACCACAAACACAAAGAAAACACAAACACTAACGCAAACAAAAAAAAACCAAACGAAATCAAACACAAATCCAAACGCAAACACAAACCCAACCACAACCAAGCAAAACCAAAACACAAAAAAACAACGCAAACATAACACAAACACAAATACAAATACAAACGAAACACACAAACAAACGAAAACACTAACACAACCACAAATAAAACACAAACGCAAACAAAAAAGCAAACGAAAACAAACCTTAATCCAAATGCAAACACAAACCCAACCACAAACGCAAACCCAAACTCAAACACAAAGAAAACACAAATGCAAACGAACGGAAAGTGCTCATATTCTAGCCCGGGGCTACTTATTCTTAGTCTTATGCGCTAACTTAAACGAACATAGGCCCCATAGCGAACCCGGGAAGGCCCGGGACGCCAAAAAACACTCTGTCGGGGCACCGAAGGACGCCCGGATTCGGCTCAGTTAAAGACCATAGATAAAGGTAAACATAGAGGACATTTCTTTCTTCGATCTTGCCTTTACAATCGAGAACGTAGTAAAACTTTACACTGCTAAATGTACTGTTAAAACGTCTGCTTAAAAAAGGTACGCCCTATGGTGAGGTAAAAAAAAAATTCCCCTTCGTGCGCAAAAAAAAAAGACAGATAAAAACAAATTCCCCAAAAAAAAAGACACAAAAAATAACCTGCGGGAATTCCCGTTCCCGAATAAAGATGTCTTTTGTTACTTCGCCTGTCTTTGATTAAAAATAATAATAAGAATACAGTACGTTCAGTGCATGGAATAAATAAAAGGCAGTATTAAAAATACCAACAACATTGCACTTGATCAATCCCCGCTAATTATGTAATTATTTTTTCCAACACCATATATATCTTCTTGTAGTTTGGTGCAGGTGTGTATATAAGAGCTTTCTAGTGCGACCGACAAAAATGAATTCACCTACGTACGCAAAAAAGGACAGACAAAACGAATGTGCAAAAAAAAAATACAAATAATAACCTGCGGCAATTCCCGTTCCCGAATAAAGATGTCTTTTGTTACTTCACCTGTCTTTGATTAAAAATAATAAGAAGAAAACAGCACGTTTGGTGTATGGAATAAATAAAAGGCAGTATAAAAATATCAACAACATTGCACTTAATCAATCCCCGCCAAGTGTGTAATATTTTTTCCCAACACCAAAACAAAGTAATAAAAAGTAAATTCTTTTCTCCCCGATGTTGTTTTTTTAAAGGGAAGTAACTTTGTTCTTCTAATTAAGGGACGTAATAGGCGCAAATACTTTTCAGACACAATTAGACATTTTATAAACGTTGATACATTTTTATTTTTATTTTTATGTAATGTTCATATTGAAAATTATTATTTTAAGTACGCAAAATGAAAATTGTTTTCAAACACTTTCAATATTAATTTTTAACTAATAAATTTAGACCATGAGCACTTTTGAAATCTAAGACTTGAATCCACGGAAGTATCGTTTTTTCTTATATTCCACGACAAACATAATTACAAACATACAGAATTGAGCTTTATATATTAGATAATTTAATAATATTTTAATATAATTGTTTTTTTTTTAATTATTTTAAGACAATTTATATTTAATCCGTAACCACATTGAGATTTCTAACGTGCCCACATTGAGATTTCTAGCGTGAATTATTCCAGAGCTGCCCAGTAGGCGGGGTCTACCGGACCATAGATGGGACCTGTGCTCACCCAAAAAACTACGGCGCCGCCTTCACGTCTTTTATACGACTCCTGCCTGCCCGCTATGAAGACGGTAAACAGATTGTGTTCAGTTTTCTATCTAAACAAATAATTTAAGGTCTCAAACTAGAATGTGGTGGGAATCACAACTTTCCTTCTTTGTACAGGTTGATAGCGACATTTTACGAAACAATTTTTATATGACGATGGAGGTGATGGGTGGTGGGGATGGTTGTGGGAGGTATAGGTGGGGGTGAGGTGTTATCTTAAGTGAGTGCTTGATGTGCGGGTTGAGGTGCGGTTTTGGCCGAAATCGTGAAGACGTGTAGGATTAAAAAGAAATCATTTGCATACACCAGCTACAATTATAACGTGTGCCCGTACATTTCACGCTTATGTGTACAAACTACCATGTGTGTGTACAAACTACCACGTGTATGTATGTACAAACTATTCTTTGTATGTACAAACTACCATGTGTATGTACAAAATTATATTCGCGTACGCTTTTATTTGGTGTATCGAATTTTTAAGTCCAGGTGATTTCATTGTGTAACCCCCCCCCCCCCCACAGGCTTGGAGAAACCAGTGACCCACAGTGTGACGGGGAAACTACTGCCCAGTCCTCGAGTGGTCAGCAGAGTGGTACACACTGACCAGAACCTGGTGTCGCAGTTCACCATCATGTTGATGCAGTGGGGTCAGCTTATGGACCACGACATGGTCTCCACACCCCTCGTCGTAGGTCAGTTAAAAGGTCTTAGGTCAGTTAGACAGTCTTAGGTCAGTTGGGCAGTCTTAGGTCAGTTGGACAGTGTTCGGTCAGTCAACAGTCAGACATTAGTAAGTCAGATGACAGTAACGTTTATGTTGTTCACGTCTGACTATAGGACAAATCGTTGTCCTTTACCCAAATAAAATACTGTGTTTACTGTTGAATCCTCTACCTTATTTTAAATACGTATTGATATGACTCTATCCCACCTACTTGAAATGCTGATTGGTACGCGTTTGAGCTGAACTCGCTCGGGTTTGTCTGAGCTGACAAGATCCGAACCAAATACTTAGAGTCAGATGACAAGAGGCTACAGACTGACCAGATATTGATGTGTTAAATATTAATTACAGCAAGTCTCTGAATTCCTATTGAAATAGAATAAAACATTGCCCGCCTTATCAAACACAGTTCGCTCCCCTTGTCTATGCCCTTGGTTTGGTTAATTAGCAACATGGCTATACTTAGACGTGGGACGGAGTGATCTAGCGGTAGAGAGCTGGATTGCTAACCCGTTAGTCTCGAGTTCGAATCTGGGTTTAGTCAGTAGACCGTCCCTGAGTCCACCCAGTTCTGATGGGTACCTAACTCACGTTAAGGAAAGTAAAGGCGGCTGGGCATAGTGCTGACCACACTATCTCTTCATATGACGAGGTCACAGAAACAAGTGAACTCTACTTCACTTGCCCCATAGACCGTCAGGTTTGAAAGGGAACTTTTTATATTTAGACTTAGTCGTTTGAACAGTGCTGCTATGTTTGATACATGAAACAATCAACCTGTATTAATTGTAAACTTCCCTGTTTGAAGAGGACACCCGCAACATTGTCACGTGCTGTGGACCCAACAAGACCCTACCCACAGGTCCAGTACATCCGTAAGTTAGGGCTCCAGTCTCTGCTTTACTAAACTAGCGTACTCAAGCATTCATAAACCCACACTCATCACATATGTACTTAGCCTTTATTTATAAAACAACGAAAACCTACATCTGCTTGTATATACATTTACATTTCATTGATATATAGCCACCATGTATCTTATATATGGCCTACACATAATATATAAGGTATACATAATGAAATGGATAAACACACAGAGTCACAAACCCAAACACACACACACACACACACACACACACACACACACATATATATATATATATATATATATATATATATATATATATATATATATATATATATATATATATATATCTTCATTGGATTAAATCTGAATTTATTTGATTCCCCCCCCCCCCACCAGAGAGTGTTTCCCTATAACCTTTGACAGTGACCCCAACTTTCAAGGCCAGTGCATGGAGTTTGTCCGCTCTATTCCTTACTTCAACAAGAAGGGCAAGGTCATACGTGAGTACTGCCAGCAAGGTCCCGAGGGGCTGAGTTTGTGTCTTAATGGTAGAACTGTCAGTTACTTTAAGTGTTTCTTCTTGGCTTTTTGTGTGTGGTGGAAAGGGCGCACATTGTTTCAGTGAGATCTCTTTCATTCATAGGAGAAATCATTCATTGTCTACATGAGTTTTTAAACACTTCCGGTTTTTTTTTTGTCCGGCAGTGCCCCGTCAAAACATCAACATCGTGACGTCATTCATTGACGCTTCCACAGTTTACGGCAGCACTGAGGCCATCAACAAGAGGCTGAGGGATCAGGACGGGAAGGGTAAAGATGTTGACATCATTTATCATGGGTACACGTCATGTCAGACATCATTACGTCACTGGTCCCCATATCACATTATTATATCACTGCAGGGGCGTAGCGAGGGGGGGGGGCGGGGGGTGCGGACCGCACCGGGTGACACCATTTAGGGGGGTGACACCAAGGCAAAAAAATAGCAAAATATATAGAGAAAAACTCGATAGGGGGGGTGGAAATCGAAAGTTTAAGGGGGGAGGTGTGCAAATCGAAAACTTGAGGGGGGTGCAAATCGCAAGTTTGAGGGGGGGGGGGTGCAAATCGAAAATTTGAAAGTTTGTCCCTGGGATGGGTCTCTAAGGCTCTGGGGGGTGACACCATTAAGTGCCGCACCGGGTGACACCCGACCTCGCTACGCCACTGTATCACTGTATTACATCTCACATCATTTTATCTCTACAAAGCTTTACACGCACACACACATACACATACGCAAACACACACACACACACACAGACACACACATTGATTCTTACATGGGATAATTGTTTGAAGTGTGAAAGAATTTTTACTTGGAGCATTTTCTGAAGTGTGAGCTGACTGTTGCCCAGGTTACCTGTTCCAACTGAACAGCGGCAAGCCAATCAGCAACGGAAAGAACGACTGTCTGAAGCGGCCAGGGAGGAACGACGTCTGCTACCTGGCGGGGGATGAGAGGGTCAACGAACAGCCGGGTCTGACAGCCCTGCACACCATCTTCATGCTCAAACACAACCAGTGGGCCCTGGAGCTCAGAGAGAAGGTTTAACTTTGGTTGAACAGGGTTTAGCATTTGCTACCCGGGTCTAACCTTTACCTTTAACTTTTGCACCTGTATTTAACCTTTACCCCTGTTTAACCTTTACCTCTCTGTGTTGCCAATTTTATTAACATTTATCCCCAATGAGTACCTTTTGCTGCATATGTTAAACTTTAACCCCACTGTGTTAACCTTACCCCCCACTGTGTTAACCTTTAACCCCCCCCCCCCCCCCCCCACTGTGTTGACCTTTACCCCACTGTGTTAACCTTTAACCCCCCCCCCCCCCCCACTGTGTTGACCTTTACCCCACTGTGTTGACCTTTACCCCACTGTGTTAACCTTTACCCCACTGTGTTGACCTTTACCCCACTGTGTTAACCTTTACCCCCACAGTGTTGACCTTTACCCCACTGTGTTAGCCTTGACTCACCACTATGTTAACCTATACCCCACTGTGTTAACCTTTAACCCACTGTGTAACCTTGACCCCCACTGTGTTGAGATAACCATTACCCCCCCCCATGTCCCCAGGCGCCGTGGTTGCCTGAAGAAGAAGTCTACCAAAAGACGAGATCCCTGCTGATAGCTGTGATGGAGAAGATCATGTACAATGAGTGGCTGCCTATCATACTTGGCAATGACACAGTCCACAAGGAAGGAATTTACGTGAGCCAAGTTTAATTTTATCTGAACTATATTATAGTCAGTATTTCTTCCAGACTTTCAGACTTTTATCTCGGGGGGGGGGGGGGGGTGCCCTTGACTTGAAATTTTCGGGAGAGGGGGGGGGGGGGGGGGGGGCGGACAACAATTTCCGGGGGGGGGGGGGCGCGGACACTGTCAAAAGTATATACTTTCTATATAAATTCCATCTCGTTTGGGGGGGGGGGGGGGCGGTAGATTGGAAGAAACTCTGATTCTAGTGTGTTGAAGGAATTTACGTGAGCCACGTTTATTTATGTCTAAACTGAAGTTAGTCACATCGTCCAGTTATTCTAGTCAGTAGCGTGCAGAGGGGTGGGGGCGGAGGGGGCCCAGGCCCCGGGCATCCACATCAAGGGGGCATCCAACGGGGTAAAAAAAAATATTTAAACAAAAGTTTTTTATTTTATTTTATTTTTTAAGGAAAGTTAAAAGTCTTCTTAGGTTTGTCTACCAAGGCAGAATTATCTATATGCCGAATTCACCGAAATGTGTATTTACAATCAACAAAACTAATCGTACTGTCCGTGTTATAACACTTCAGGGAGAAAATGGCATCGGTGAATGGTAGTGGTATAGTAGTCATTGATATTCCCCTAATAAATGTACGCAGTCTTTCAAGTAATAGAGTATCTGATACTTATTTAGGTATAGTGTAGGTAGGGGCATCTTTAGAGAATATAAGCCCATAATCATTTTAAACACTTATGGTCATCCATAGAGTATTAAAGCCCATGATTATAATATATACACTGCAGGGGCATCTTTAATGTAATTTTGCTTATATTCATCATAATAGTTTTGAAGGGCATCCAAACAGTAATTATGCCCGCATTCATTTTATATATCGTCAGGGCATCTTTAAAGTAATTTACTTGTATTCACGTTTGTATTTAGATCTATATAATTACAGCAATTATGATCATATTCGTTTTATATATTATCGGATGATATTTATTATGCTTATATTCATTAATGAATGTCTAAAGGGCATCCATACAGTAATAATATGCCCATGTTCGTTTCATATATTATCGGGGCATCTTTATTATGTTTCTATTCATTGCATGATGTTTGTAGGGCTTCCATACAATAATTATGCCCATATTCATTTGATGGACGTAACGGCATTCGTAGAGTGATTAAGCACATAGCCTGTTTTTTTATTGTAATGATATTCTTTATAATATTCATGACCATATGGATTTTTGTTTTTTTTAATATTGTAGGGATTAAATACAAACTTTAAAGTGCGTACTGTTTTGATACACCAGGCTGAGTTCACTTCATTGTAAAGTTGTCCTGAAGTCTCACACGTCTTAATTACCGGCATTCACGGCCACCCGGTAGTACCGTCGAGAAACACATAAATAAGGTGTAGCTGGATGTCACTTGGTTCCCTCCCTCAATTTAGACACAAACCTCCAATTGTACTCGAATCTGTAGACTCTGTTTTTTTCCATCCGATCCTTTACCTCACCCCACCAACTTTCACCCACCCCAACGCACCCACTCATTATCTTAATTGGGGGCACATAATATAGACCCAGTTTTATTTCAACTAATAGTAGAGCCATCTGTAGAGTAATTGAGCCCAAATTGATGTAATGAAATGTGGGGGTGGGTTCAGGCCATGGTCAACATTAGTGGATTTCCCCCCACCTGAACTGGACAGAAGGCGTTACGTGGGTGTTGAATTTGGGAAAACACGTCCAAATTGTAGGGAGGGTCTGACATAGCGAAGTGAATGGTTAGACACGGGCCGATGTTTTAGAGTACCTAGCATCACATCTCCTTAAAGCATTGACTTTTTGACCGAGTGGCTTAGAGATTTTTAAAAATGTGACATCTCTAGTTCAGGCACACTCTCGCCCGTATTAATTTCACTATAGGAATTCACAAACAGGCCAAGAGAGAAGAAGCCTATAAATAAAGGCGTTACCACTGTCCCGCACGGTAATACAAAACCGGATGAGACTCTATTGTAGGGCAAGGCATACCCCCCCAACCGACATGTACCCCAACTGTCTCCCCGCCCAGAAGTTTCACCCATTAAAAAATTTAGCTATTCGTTCTTTGGGATTTAGCCGTATTCAATGTTTTCGTCTTGAAAAGTAGAATTTTAAAAAATGCTTTTCTATTTGTATTAGGCTAACTTTAATTTTTAATTGAGCTTTATATATAGGCATCTTCCGCTTGAGTTTGCCCCGGGCATCTACATAGGTCTGCACGCCACTGATTCTAGTGTGTATATACTTTTACCGGTGTCTGCCCCCCCCCCCCCCCCCCTCGGAAAAATAAATGCCCCCCCCCCCCCCCCCCTTTACCCACCGAGAAAAAAAGTCTGAAAGAAACACAGGTTGCAATAGGTTAAAAAGGAATGACAGTGTTGACTAACAATCAGCTCTTATTATTTTTTGCCATTGATGTCTCAAACTAGCTGGACAACAAACGGTTCGACTAATGAACGTCTGATCACTAATAACCGCGTCACAATCTAAAGGACAGTGATAAATTCTAAACACCGAAAAGGTGCTTATTTCTTAATTGATTTAACTTTTTGTAAAGTATTGTATCATTATTTTCAGACCCCACTGAACAAAGTGACTTACTTTGATAAAAATGTCAACCCATCTATTTTCAACGCTTTCTCAACTGCTGTGTTTAGATTTGGGCACACCTTGATTCCGAAGGCAGGTCATCTTGTCATGTCATATTTGAATGTATCACGGGTGACTTCAAGGTTGAGGGCAATTTTTGAAAATATTTGAATTGATAAAATAATTCTATACGGCTTTTCGACGGCTTATATTTGATACAAAAATATAAAAATGAGTGTCATCGATGCTTCCCAAATGGCTTGTGATGATATAGATCCCAGGTAGAGATGTGATGATATAGAGCCTAGGTAGAGATGTGATTGTGATGTTATAGATCCCATGTAGAGATGTGATTGTGATGTTATAGATCATCTCTTACTGTTTTTACCTGACAGAAACTGTTTCTCGGCGGCGACAGTCGGCAGAGCTTGAGGGACCTTTTCTTCCAACCCTACCTGCTGTTTGAGAGGTCTGACCTCATGACCACCAACCTTGTGGGCGGCGAGACAGAAGAGGACAGGTCATTGGCTTTTGACAGGTACGGTTATGCTTGTAATGTGAATGTCCTACCTCACATATGTGAATGTTCTACCTTTCTCATGTGAATGTCCTACCTTACTGCATTTCGTATTTTCAGGTTTGTGACAACAGAAGTCACAGACCATCTGTTTGAGAACCAAGAAGGACCAATGAAAGGCTTTGATTTGTTGGCATTGAACCTCCAGCGATCACGTGACCACGGCCTGCCATCGTACAACGATTTCCGGGAACTTTGCCATCTGCCACGGGTCAAGAGTTTTAAAGATCCGGTGCTGGGGGAGGGCGGGCTGAAGTTCAAGGAGGTTTACGCGTAGGTTTTACATTTTGATTCCTTCAGCAGTGCTCCTACGGGGGGGGGGGGGCATTGCCTTCCTGTAGAGATGCCTGAAAAGACACTGGCTATGACGTTTTTCTCCGTGGGGTGGGGGAAGGACACTTGAAATTTTCTTTGGGGGGGGGGGCCTTTAGACTTTCTTAGGGGGGGGGGGGCGTCACTGTAGCCTGAAAGAAAGCATGGCTATGATAACGTGGTAAGAAATTTGACAGCAGCAGTTCTATGAGTAATTTGATGTTTTTTCTACTGTTAGCCACCCAGACGACATAGAACTCTTCTCTGGTGGAATCAACGAAAAACCTTTTAAAGGCGGGATAGTGGGAGAGACGTTCAACTGCCTCATTGCTCGACAGATGAAAGCCCTCAAGTATGGAGACCGCTATTTTTTCAGCCACTACAGAGGGCAGTTGGGTTTCACCAAACGTGAGTTGTTGTTGAATTCATAATGTCAGTAAATTATCTTAAAACTCTAGAGGTTCAAGACTACTCTTAGTTTTAGTAATTAGTAGTGTTTTAAAAAATAAAAGATTTACCAATGTCGAAAAGCAACGAATGTGTCTTGTTTACTGTTTAGGTCAGCTGAGAGAGATCCACGGCTACACGCTGGCCAAGCTCATGTGTGACACCACGGCCCTGACAGAGGTCCAGGCCAATGCTCTTATGATAGCCGGACCCAAGTAAGTTTAGGATAGCCGGACTCAAGTAAGTTTAGGATAGCCGGACCCAAGTAAGTTTGGGATAGCCGGACCCAAGTAAGTTTAGGATAGCCGGACCCAAGTAAGTTTAGGATAGCCGGACCCAAGTAAGTTTAAGATAGCCGGGCCCAAGTAAGTTTAGGATAGCCAGACTCTAGAAAGTTTAGTATAGTTGGACCCAAGTAAATTTAGGATAGCCGGACCAATGTAAGTTTACAAAAGCTTTATACTACTCAACATACCATCCCTGATACCATCATAACGTCATATGTAACGATGGGTACTTGAAACACGTCAATCTATAATAATAGTTTTGCTGTCTGTGTATCTATCTATCTGTGTATGTATGTATCTGACAAGAACGCTCTAGAGAAAACACAAGCAATTTAAAAACTTTCACAGTGAAACGAAAACGAAATATGACGTCACATTTAGCATAGAGTATAAAATAATCTCAAGCCGGAGAGAGCACACTATAATATGACGTCATTGATTCTCGAGTAAACATTGAATAAAAAGGCAATTTTGTCTAATCTAAGTGGTTTGCGTGAAGAGTTTCTTTCATACAATTCTTCGGGTAGGTGCGAAGACCCACCCCCGCGCATGAACGTCTAAGCCCCCCCCCCGCCCCCCTCCCCAACTCAAAAGAAATTTCTTCATCGATACTCTATAATAAAATTACCGGCTAATTAATGTGTCTAAACTTAAAAGTGGTTTTCTTGCAATTTCTTTAATGCAATTCTTCGGGTAGTGGCTAAGCGCGACACCAGTGTTTCTTTCAGACTTTTTCCTCCCCGGAGGGGGGAACTTTTTCTAATCTAAAAAGTGTTTAGCGTGTACAGTTTTTTATGCATCTCTTTCCGTAGGGGCGAAGCCCCGCCCAGGTTCTTCCTTTAGTTTGTATGATCTATAAATGCGACCAGCGTTTCTTTCAGACTTTTTCCTCCCTGGCGAGGGGTGGGGGTACTTGAATTTTTTGGGGGCGGGGGTAGAATTTTCTGGGAGGGGGGGAACACTGGAAAAAATATATAATTATATTTCGTTGAATGGGACGGTAGACATGTTTTGGGGTGGGGGGGGGGGGGGCGGAGCCCCGTCCTCCCAAGTAGAGTTGCCTGAAAGAAACTCTAAATGCAACTTTTGTCATGAATGAGATTAGGTGCATGGTTTAGGGATATGCCTATGACTATATTTTGTATAAATTAAAGTACCGATACTGGATAAAAATCCGTTTTCAATGTCATTTTTAGTTTCTGGTTAAATTAAATGGAGGTGGTGATTTTGTTTTGGTTTTAGTTTAAAGAAAATAGACAGTACTATCAACCTAGCGCCCGTTGTATCCTTCCTCAACGGGCCATTTTTCTCGTTCTATAATAATAGTTTCGCTGTCTGTGTATCTATGTATGTATCTGACAAGAACGCTCTAGAGAAAACACAAGCAATTTAAAAACATGTATAGTGAAACGAAAACGAAATATGACGTCACATTTAGCATAGAGTAGAAAATAGTATCAAGCCGGAGAGTGCACACAGTAATATGACGTCATTGATTCTCGAGTAAACATTGAATAAAAAGGCAATTTCGTCTAATCTAAGTGGTTTGCGTGAAGTTTTCTTTTATACAATTCTTCGGGTAAGAACGTTTGAGTCCCCCCCCCCCTCCCCAACTCAAAAGAAATTTCTTCATCGATACTCTATAATAAAATTAACGCCTAATTAATGTGTGTAATCTAAAAAGTGGTTTGCTTGCAGTTTCTTTCATGCAATTTTTCGGGTAGTGGCTAAGCGCGACACCAGTGTTTCTTTCAGAATTTTTCCTTCCCTGAGGGGGGAACTTTTCTAATCTAAAAAGTGTTTAGCGTGCACAGTTTTTTTCATGCATCTCTTCCGGTAGGGGCGAAGCCCCGCCCAGGTTCTTCTTTTAGTTTGTATGATCTATAAATGCGACCAGCGTTTCTTTCAGACTTTTTCCTCCCCGGCGAGTGGTGGGGGTACTTGAATTTTTTTTTGGGGGGGGGGGAGGCGGGGGTAGAATTTACTGGGAGGGGCGGACACTGGAAAAAGTATATAATTATATTTCGTTGAATGGGACGGTAGATATGTTTTGGGGTGTGTGGGTGGGGGGCGGAGCCTCTCCTTCCAAGTAGAGTTGGCTGAAAGAAACTCTAAGTGCGACTTTTGTCATGAATGAGATTAGGTGCATGGTTTAGGGATATGCCTATGACTATATTTTGTATAAATTAAAGTACCAATTCTGGATAAAAATCCGTTTTAAATGTCATTTTTTGTTTCCGGTTAAATTGAATTAATGTAGTGATTTTGGTTTTGATTTTGGTTTAGAGAAAATAGACAGCACTATCAACCTAGCGCCCGTTGTATCCTTCCTCAATGAGCCATTTTTCTCGTTTGATATAATAATGTAACTCTGTATTTCAGTAACCCAAAGGTGTCATGTTCTACGCTGCCTGGTATTAACATAGATCACTTTGCTTATGACTGGGAGCGCTAGATGTCCAAGCGGAAGTCAGCCAAACTTTCCCCATGAGACAGAAGAGTCCATTAGACCAGTGCTGGTTGTTGTGCTAGGCTGTAGTCTAGACTTTTGTCTTCTCATGTGTCGG
The DNA here is from genome assembly GCF_028476545.2 of Physella acuta. Lineage (NCBI taxonomy): Eukaryota > Metazoa > Mollusca > Gastropoda > Physidae > Physella > Physella acuta. The sequence goes on from NW_026732088.1 coordinate 109,350, forward strand.
TCTTTCAATGTGCAAACTATTTCTCTATATTTATACGTGCTTGGTCAAATCTTAAAGGATTGCTAGCTTACTTTTGCTATGGTGTGTAAAAATGAAGGGATGGCCAGAGTTAGAGAGTGGAGTTGTTTTATTGGTTAGTTTATTTTTTGTGAAAGTTTCATTTCACGGAAATTGTTGATTTTAAAACACAAAAACATACTTCTTCGATTAAACATTTTTTTGTTACGTCAAGCCGCTCTGGGTTATTGTTACTTGATTTATTGTTACATAAAGCTATGATGGTCAGTCATGATCGAACTTCAGTGTGATTGGTGTTACTTGATCATACTCATAATGTTTGGGCCTTTACCTCAAATTGATGAGGGGTGGAAAATGCTGATATTACATAATATTGTGTGGTAAGTTACCAGAGGCGTAGAAAGGGGAAGAAGGGTGGAGCGGCCGTTCTGGCGCCTACCCTAAGGGAGCACCAAACGGAGTAGGAAAAAACTCATTCTGAGCTGCATAACTGAATTATACAAGGTCAAAATCAAGAACATAGACTACTACTTCATTTTTACAGAATTTTTTACATCGATTGTGTAACACCAAAATAATGTGTTAATGGATATTGACTTCTTAAAAACGCCGCCCCCCCCCCCACCCTTTACATAATGGAGGGGAGCACAAAGTAGATAGTTCGCCCCGGGCGCTGGAATGGGATACGCTGGTTTAAAATACAGCTGGTGAGCACCCTTAAACATTCTCGAAAATTTTTATGTAAGAGTATGGGAAGATATTGCACTTCCGGTTGAGTTGCGCTATAGAAGTAGCAGGTACACGTGTGACAAAACTGTTCCTTGTTTTGGTTCTCAAAGAAGAAAATTTCTTACAATATACTGCTTTACGTTATTGTGATATAAAATTAGCTAATTATTGGGGTTTTTGCTAAAATACCACTTTCGTTTAACGAAAATTGCAGAAAACTTTATTTAAACCCATGTATAGGATTTTATACTATTACATAAAATTGTGTCCACTAAATTGAAACTTTTTGTCAAGTTCAAGTAATAAAACACACACACACACACACACACACATATATATATATATATATATATATATATATATATATATATATATATATATATATATATATATATATATATATATATATATACAGAAATACGCATGTAGAGATACACATGGCATGAAAAAATGTGTTTTTCCTATTCATATTTGTTAAAATCTCGAGAAAGTAAAACTACAAATACAAATCTACCAATAAAGTTGTACAATGAGAAATTTATTTCAGGTAACTCGGCGATTGTCAGGGGAGGTAACCGCGTCATCTGTGCCAAGTGCCAATGTAAGCGGGCTGATAGTGTGTCAGTCCTCTTGCTATAGATTTTGGAACCAAAAACGTACACCACGCACCATGCAGTACTTTTTACTTGCATCGCAGTGTCTTATTATAATTAATAGAGTAGGGGTTGTTTTTATAACGACTTAAATTTACTTTATAGTTGCTACCGTTTTTACTCTTTCGCATAACGTAAATAAAATATTAAATACACGCAAAATCGCTAAAATATATTAAACGGATCAATGTCAAATATCATTTTTGTTTTGAAACCTAGAAAAAGTGGCTACATTTTAATAATAGTAGGGTCGAATTAATTAATTAAACTGTTTTGTAATTTTGCCAAGTGAGGTAATTAAAAAATAAGTTCAACTCACGCTAATACAAAAATGTGAATGCAAAATCTCCAAGCGGGAATTATTGCTGGAATAATATAATTAGAAAAATGTGAATGCAAATCTGCAGAGGACATTATTGTAAGAGGACATTATTGTTGGAATATTATAATTAGCATGGATTGATAAAAGGCTCTTTTATTTATTTTATTCACTAAACGTTCTGTTTACTAATTATAATTTTTAATCAACTATTCCGCACTGTTATAGACGCGTCATCACGTTCATTAGGTGCGAAATTATTTTAGTCATGAAACTCATTGTAATTTTTTTTTTAATTTAAAGTACTGAAAAAAATGCATGAATTGATAAAGCGCAATATGGCAGGTTAAACACGGATTTTAAATACTGCCTTTTATTTATTTTATACATTGAACGTACTGTTTACTAATTATTAATCTAACTTTCCGTTTGCGGACAAGCTGGGTTTTTTATAGTCATTCACTGAATCAGGCGCATCCGCCGGCGTTTTACAGTGTGCGATTTGGCGCCACGGGCTAAATTGTGAGCACTATGCGTTTATGTTTGCAGTTTAGTTGTGTTTATGTTATGAGAGTTGTGTTTTGGTTTTTTCGTTTGTGTTTTTCGTTTTTGCGTTTGTGTTTAAAATGTCTTGGTGTTTTCATTTATGTTTTTATTTGCGTTTGTTTTTTCTTTTGTGTTTGCGTGTTGCATTTGTGTTTTCGTTTGTGTTTGCATTATGTTTGTGTTTTCTTTTGTGGATTTGTTGTGTTTTTGTTTTCTGTTGTGCTTGTGTTGTGTTTAGTTTTGTTCTGTTCTGTACCCAAGTTGGTGCATTTAAAAAAGATTTATCGTGGCGGAGCACGGGTATTCAGCTAGTACATTTATATCCAACCAATATTTGAAACTAATGACAGAGTTTTGTTTCCTTCTGTGCAACAAGAGCTCCCAAAGACCGATGTAAACAACGAAATCTCTAACCCAGCTGGGACCGAGGATGTGAACGGGGTTCAAAGTCTAGACGAGGTAGGAAGAGAAATAGTCTAGGTACCTGAGTTAGACACATTTGTAGGTTTTTAATTAAAGTGTGAAACAAATTAGATTTCACCGATAGGGTCATCCAATCATGTCGGTCAAGACAAAACGGAGGTGAATGGACACGTGTTTACTAGTGGGAGGGGGTGGGGGGTGACCGTCAAATCCACTTTGTATGTTTAACATGAACATTCGTATAAGTTTTACAAGCAACACTTTATTGCATACACATTGTATAGATTTTCCAACACATTGCAGATTCAACTTTTTTTCCGAAACAAAATGTAAACACGCTCTCTATGTTTGTATACATGTATGAATTATTATATGATATTACTATTATATGTGTGTACACGTCTACAATATAGGGAGGTAATGGAGGGGGTGGGGTCGTTCTAAGATGCGTGCTGACATGTGATGGGTTTCGTGGTGGAAGGGGGCGGGGAATAGATGAATAGCTCTTATTTTTATGAAAGTAATAAAGATCACCCCCTTTCGTCAATGTATGCGTAATATAATTATGTAACAAAAACAATCCTTTCCAGGCCATATTCGACCCTCCACATCCTCTCATTTTATTACACACCATTAAAGTTTGATATCCTGGGCAAGTCTCCCATACCCCACCCCCCATTCAAACACTACAGTACCTGTTTGATGCTATGACAAGTTAGCATTGTGTTTCCCAACAGCGAATTGCGGTCGATTAGTCGATCTGATTTCACGACTTTTATTGCCCCCAGCCCCATATGATGAAAAAATAACATTCACAAGTCAGAAACTAGTGAGTGACGTTTTTGTAAGGTGATCCCTTTAGTCATCATTTGCTTATTAACTCTTTCTTTTCTACTTGAGCTGGGCAGTTGACTTATTAACTCTTTCCTGTCTACTTGAGTTGGGCAGTTGACTTATAAACTCTTTCTTCTTTACTTGAGCTGGGCAGTTGACTTATTAACTCTTTCTTGTCTACTTGAGTTGGGCAGTTGACTTATTAACTCTTTCTTATCTACTTGAGTTGGGCAGTTGACTTATTAACTCTTTCTTATCTACTTGAGTTGGGCAGTTGACTTATTAACTCTTTCTTATCTACTTGAGTTGGGCAGTTGACTTATTAACTCTTTCTTGTCTAATTGAGCTGGGCAGTTGACTTAATGCAATCAAGACTGTATTATGTCTGACTGTAGAGGGAACAGGGCATTCATAGGGTAATTTGAGTTAGAGTTAGGATTGTAACTTGAGAGGGGGGGGGGGGGTGATTCCCCGAAGGGGGGGGGGGGTGGTAATTGACAGGGAGGGGTAATGTCATGTAGCCGTCTATAAAGCATACTTGGTGAGTTTTGATCGAAGATAATGTTTAATGACTGGGCTTCTAGATGATTGTTTACAACTAGTCTATTACGCAAACCATGTCTGTTTATTCAGAACGCCTTGCTATTAAAAAATCTACCGTCATAAAAATCTTTCTAAAATGTGAGTGGCATGTTGATATTGAAATATATTGTGTTCGTTGAATTGGGAACTTCGAGATGGGAATGTTCTGGGTTAGCCTTGTGCTGTGGCTAATGGTAACTACACGTAGTGTTTCATTTATTTTAGAAACTTTTTACTAAAATAAACCGGGAGTGATCTCCCCTAAACTTTCTCGAATATTCTTATATAAAATAACAGGGGATGGGAACTCGGGCTATAGACATGATTTTTAATCCATTTTAAATACTTAAAGTTAAATAGAATAAAATCTCGTAGACAAATTAATTGCACACCAAGTGAACGCCAAATAAAAAAGCGCATAATAGTGCGCAATATTATTAGTACTTTTTAAATTTACATTAGTTTTTTAAGAAATCGGAAGTAGCGTAAATTACTACTTCCGGTCAACGGAAATTACTCAATATTTAACAGAAGGTAGAGAATTAGATCTTTTACTTACATGTGAAATTTCATTTATCTATCTGAAATAGTACTCAAGTTATAGGCTTTTGAAAAATTCAAAGTAGGAAAAGTACCACTTCCGGTTATCGGAAATCGCTCAAAAGTTGATACGGATCTACGATTTCGATAAAATACTTATATATGAAATTTCATCAACCTAGCTGTAACGGTACTCAAGTTATCGTGTTTACACACGGACACACACACAGACAGACAGACAGACAGACAGACAGACAGACACACAGACATACGGACAAGATTGCAAAATTATGTTTTTCCGTATCAGTGAGGTATAAAATGTCGAGATTTGTAAAAATCTCGATTTTTTTTTTTGCACGATTACAAGACTTTCTCTATACTTCGTATATACGAGAAAGTAAAAATATTACCAAAAAGTTTATGAATTCTCTTCTCAATAAATAATTTGCCAAATCTTATATTTAAATAGAATTTCCATTAGGCTCGTAAACTTCTTTATACTGTGAGCTGTGGACCTTTATGTTGTGAGTTGTGTGCCTTTATGTTGTGAGTTGTGGGACTTTATGTTGTGAGTTGTGGACCTTTATGTTGTGAGTTGTGGACCTTTATGTTGTGAGTTGTGGACCTTTATGTTGTGAGTTGTGTGCCTTTATGTTGAGAGTTGTGGACCTTTATATTGTGAGTTGTGGACCTTTATGTTGTGAGTTGTGGACCGTTATGTTGTGAGTTGTGTGCCTTTATGTTGTGAGTTGTGGACCTTCATGTAGTGAGTTTTGGACCTTCATGTTGCGAGTTGTGGGCCCTTATGTTGTGATTTATTATTTTAATCCCAGATTAGCCAGGCCTTCTCCGTACCGAAAGCAGAGTTTAAGACCCGCAGCTCAAGTGAGTGGATTTACTCATAGCCAGCATGCTCATACTTGGGTCCTACATGCTCACACTTTGGTCCTACACACTTGGGTCCTACACACTTGGGTCCTACATGCTCACACTTGGGTCTTACATACTTACACTTGGGTCCTACATAATTGGGTCCTACACACTTGGGTCCTACACACTTGGGTCTTACATGCTCACACTTGGGTCCTACATGCTCACACTTGGGTCCTACACACTTGCACTTGGGTCCTACACACTTGGGTCCTACATGCTCATACTTGGGTCCTACACACTTGGGTCCTACATGATAATACTTGGGTCCTACACACTTGGGTTCTACACACTTGGGTCCTACACACTTGTGTCCTACACACTTGGGTCCTACATGCTCACACTTGGGTCCTACACACTTGGGTCCTACATGCTCACACTTGGGTCCTACACACTTGGGTCCTACATGCTCATACTTGGGTCCTACATGCTCACATTTGGGTCCTACACACTTGGGTCCTACACACTTGGGTCCTACATGCTCACACTTGGGTCGTACACACTTGGGTCCTACATGCTCACACTTGGGTCCTACACACTTGGGTCCTACATGCTCACACTTGGGTCGCACACACTTGGGTCCTACATGCTCATACTTGGGTCCTACATGCTCACATTTGGTTCCTACACACTTGGGTCCTACACACTTGGGTCCTACATGCTCACACTTGGGTCCTACACACTTGGGTCGTACGTGCTCACACTTGGGTCGTACACACTTGGGTCCTACATGCTCACACTTGGGTCCTACACACTTGGGTCGTACGTGCTCACACTTGGGTCCTACATGCTTGGGTCCTACATGCTCACACTTGGGTCCTACACACTTGGGTCCTACATGATCACACTTGGGTCGTACACACTTGGGTCCTACATGCTCATACTTGGGTCCTACATGGTCACACTTGGGTTCTACACACTTGGGTCATACATACTCACACTTTGGTCCTACACACTTGGGTCCTATATGCTCACACTTGGGTCGTACACACTTGGGTCGTACACACTTGGGTCCTACACACTTGGGACCTACATGCTCATACTTGGGTCCTACACACTTGGGTTCTACACACTTGGGTCCTACACACTTGGGTCGTACACACTTGGGTCCTACACACTTAGGTCCTACACAATTGGGTCCTACACACTTGGGTCCTATATGCTCACACTTGGGTCGTACACACTTGGGTCCTACACACTTGGGTCCTACACACTTGGGTCCTACATGCTCACACTTGGGTCCTACACACTTGGGTCCTACACACTTGGGTCCTACATGCTCACACTTGGGTCCTACACACTTGGGTCCTACATGCTCACACTTGGGTCCTACATGCTCACACTTGGGTCCTACACACTTGGGTCTTACAAGCTCACACTTGTGTCCTACATGCTCACACTTGGGTCCTACACACTTGCACTTGGGTCCTACACACTTGGGTCCTACATGCTCATACTTGGGTCCTACACACTTGGGTCCTACATGCTCATACTTTGGTCCTACACACTTGGGTTCTAAAAAATGGGGTCCTACACACTTGTGTCCTACACACTTGGGTCCTACATGCTCACACTTGGGTCCTACACACTTGGGTCCTACACACTTGGGTCCTACATGCTCACGATGGGTCCTACACACTTGGGTCCTACATGCTCACACTTGGGTCCTACACACTTGGGTCCTACATGCTCATACTTGGGTCCTACATGCTCACATTTGGGTCCTACACACTTGGGTCCTACACACTTGGGTCCTACATGCTCACACTTGGGTCCTACACACTTTGGTCCTACGTGCTCACACTTGGGTCGTACACACTTGGGTCATACATGCTCACACTTGGGTCCTACACACTTGGGTCCTACATGCTCACACTTGGGTCGTACACACTTGGGTCCTACATGCTCACACTTGGGTCGCACACACTTGGGTCCTACATGCTCATACTTGGGTCCTACATGCTCACACTTGGGTCCTACACACTTGGGTCCTACATGCTCATACTTGGGTCCTACATGCTCACACTTGGGTCCTACACACTTGGGTCCTACATGCTCACACTTGGGTCGTACACACTTGGGTCCTATATGCTCACACTTGGGTCCTACACACTTGGGTCCTACATGCTCACACTTGGGTCCTACACACTTGGGTCCTACATGCTCACACTTGGGTCCTACACACTTGGGTCCTACATGCTCATACTTGGGTCCTACACACTTGGGTCCTACATGCTCACACTTGGGTCCTACACACTTGGGTCCTACATGCTCATACTTGGGTCCTACATGCTCACATTTGGGTCCTACACACTTGGGTCCTACACACTTGGGTCCTACATGCTCACACTTGGGTCCTACACACTTTGGTCCTACGTGCTCACACTTGGGTCGTACACACTTGGGTCATACATGCTCACACTTGGGTCCTACACACTTGGGTCCTACATGCTCACACTTGGGTCCTACACACTTGGGTCCTACATGCTCACACTTGGGTCCTACACACTTGGGTCCTACATGCTCATACTTGGGTCCTACATGCTCACATTTGGGTCCTACACACTTGGGTCCTACACACTTGGGTCCTACATGCTCACACTTGGGTCCTACACACTTTGGTCCTACGTGCTCACACTTGGGTCGTACACACTTGGGTCATACATGCTCACACTTGGGTCCTACACACTTGGGTCCTACATGCTCACACTTGGGTCGTACACACTTGGGTCCTACATGCTCACACTTGGGTCGCACACACTTGGGTCCTACATGCTCATACTTGGGTCCTACATGCTCACACTTGGGTCCTACACACTTGGGTCCTACATGCTCATACTTGGGTCCTACATGCTCACACTTGGGTCCTACACACTTGGGTCCTACATGCTCACACTTGGGTCGTACACACTTGGGTCCTATATGCTCACACTTGGGTCCTACACACTTGGGTCATACATGCTCACACTTGGGTCTTACACACTTGGGTCCTACATGCTCACACTTGGGTCCTACACACTTGGGTCCTACATGCTCACACTTGGGTCCTACACACTTGGGTCGTACGTGCTCACACTTGGGTCCTACATGCTTGGGTCCTACATGCTCACACTTGGGTCCTACACACTTGGGTCCTACATGATCACACTTGGGTCGTACACACTTGGGTCCTACATGCTCATACTTGGGTCCTACATGGTCACACTTGGGTTCTACACACTTGGGTCATACATACTCACACTTTGGTCCTACACACTTGGGTCCTATATGCTCACACTTGGGTCGTACACACTTGGGTCGTACACACTTGGGTCCTACACACTTGGGACCTACATGCTCATACTTGGGTCCTACACACTTGGGTTCTACACACTTGGGTCCTACACACTTGGGTCGTACACACTTGGGTCCTACACACTTAGGTCCTACACAATTGGGTCCTACACACTTGGGTCCTATATGCTCACACTTGGGTCGTACACACTTGGGTCCTACACACTTGGGTCCTACACACTTGGGTCCTACATGCTCACACTTGGGTCCTACACACTTGGGTCCTACACACTTGGGTCCTACATGCTCACACTTGGGTCCTACACACTTGGGTCCTACATGCTCACACTTGGGTCCTACATGCTCACACTTGGGTCCTACACACTTGGGTCTTACAAGCTCACACTTGTGTCCTACATGCTCACACTTGGGTCCTACACACTTGCACTTGGGTCCTACACACTTGGGTCCTACATGCTCATACTTGGGTCCTACACACTTGGGTCCTACATGCTCATACTTTGGTCCTACACACTTGGGTTCTAAAAAATGGGGTCCTACACACTTGTGTCCTACACACTTTGGTCCTACATGCTCACACTTGGGTCCTACACACTTGGGTCCTACACACTTGGGTCCTACATGCTCACGATGGGTCCTACACACTTGGGTCCTACATGCTCACACTTGGGTCCTACACACTTGGGTCCTACATGCTCATACTTGGGTCCTACATGCTCACATTTGGGTCCTACACACTTGGGTCCTACACACTTGGGTCCTACATGCTCACACTTGGGTCCTACACACTTTGGTCCTACGTGCTCACACTTGGGTCGTACACACTTGGGTCATACATGCTCACACTTGGGTCCTACACACTTGGGTCCTACATGCTCACACTTGGGTCGTACACACTTGGGTCCTACATGCTCACACTTGGGTCGCACACACTTGGGTCCTACATGCTCATACTTGGGTCCTACATGCTCACACTTGGGTCCTACACACTTGGGTCCTACATGCTCATACTTGGGTCCTACATGCTCACACTTGGGTCCTACACACTTGGGTCCTACATGCTCACACTTGGGTCGTACACACTTGGGTCCTATATGCTCACACTTGGGTCCTACACACTTGGGTCCTACATGCTCACACTTGGGTCCTACACACTTGGGTCCTACATGCTCACACTTGGGTCCTACACACTTGGGTCCTACATGCTCATACTTGGGTCCTACACACTTGGGTCCTACATGCTCACACTTGGGTCCTACACACTTGGGTCCTACATGCTCATACTTGGGTCCTACATGCTCACATTTGGGTCCTACACACTTGGGTCCTACACACTTGGGTCCTACATGCTCACACTTGGGTCCTACACACTTTGGTCCTACGTGCTCACACTTGGGTCGTACACACTTGGGTCATACATGCTCACACTTGGGTCCTACACACTTGGGTCCTACATGCTCACACTTGGGTCCTACACACTTGGGTCCTACATGCTCACACTTGGGTCCTACACACTTGGGTCCTACATGCTCATACTTGGGTCCTACATGCTCACATTTGGGTCCTACACACTTGGGTCCTACACACTTGGGTCCTACATGCTCACATTTGGGTCCTACATGCTCACATTTGGGTCCTACACACTTGGGTCCTACACACTTGGGTCATACATGCTCACACTTGGGTCCTACACACTTGGGTCCTACATGCTCACACTTGGGTCCTACATGCTCACATTTGGGTCCTACACACTTGGGTCCTACACACTTGGGTCATACATGCTCACACTTGGGTCCTACACACTTGGGTCCTACATGCTCACACTTGGGTCCTACATGCTTGGGTCCTACATGCTCACACTTGGGTCCTACACACTTGGGTCCTACATGCTCATACTTGGGTCCTACATGCTCACATTTGGGTCCTACACACTTGGGTCCTACACACTTGGGTCCTACATGCTCACATTTGGGTCGTACACACTTGGGTCCTACATGCTCACACTTGGGTCGCACACACTTGGGTCCTACATGCTCATACTTGGGTCCTACATGCTCACACTTGGGTCCTACACACTTGGGTCCTACATGCTCATACTTGGGTCCTACATGCTCACACTTGGGTCCTACACACTTGGGTCCTACATGCTCACACTTGGGTCGTACACACTTGGGTCCTATATGCTCACACTTGGGTCCTACACACTTGGGTCATACATGCTCACACTTGGGTCTTACACACTTGGGTCCTACATGCTCACACTTGGGTCCTACACACTTGGGTCCTACATGCTCACACTTGGGTCCTACACACTTGGGTCCTACATGCTCACACTTGGGTCCTACACACTTGGGTCATACATGCTCACACTTGGGTCCTACACACTTGGGTCCTACATGCTCACACTTGGGTCCTACACACTTGGGTCCTACATGCTCACACTTTGGTCCTACACACTTGGGTCCTACATGCTCACACTTGGGTCGTACACACTTGGGTCCTACACACTTGGGTCCTACACACTTGGGTCCTACACACTCGGGACCTACATGCGCATACTTGGGTCCTACATGCTCACACTTGGGTCCTACACACTTGGGTCCTACATGCTCACACTTTGGTCCTACACACTTGGGTCCTACATGCTCACACTTGGGTCCTACACACTTGGGTCCTACACACTTGGGTCCTACACACTTGGGACCTACATGCGCATACTTGGGTCCTACATGCTCACACTTGGGTCCTACACACTTGGGTCCTACACACTTGGGTCCTACATGCTCACACTTGGGTCCTACACACTTGGGTCCTACACACTTGGGTCCTACATGCTCACACTTGGGTCGTACACACTTGGGTCCTACACACTTGGGTCCTACACACTTGGGTCCTACATGCTCACACTTGGGTCCTACACACTTGGGTCCTACATGCTCACACTTGGGTCCTACACACTTGGGTCCTACATGCTCATACTTGGGTCCTACACACTTGGGTCCTACATGCTCACACTTGGGTCCTACACACTTGGGTCCTACATGCTCACACTTGGGTCCTAAACACTTGGGTCCTACATGCTCACACTTGGGTCCTACACACTTGGGTCCTACATGCTCATACTTGTGTCCTACATGCTGACACTTGGGTCCTACACACTTCGGTCCTACACACTTGGGTCCTATATGCTCACACTTGGATTCTACACACTTGGGTCCTACACACTTGGGTCCTACATGCTCACTGTCGGGTCCTACATGCTCACACTTGAGTCCTACACTGTTGGGTCCTATCTCCACAGATGGCATGTACCGGATGTGTGTCCATGCCGAGACCTTGAACAGACGAGCTCCAGACCCCAACAGCAGCCTGGGCATCAACCTGACCTTGAACTACAATAACGTGAGTCTTAGTCACCTTGAGTTGCTACTCACCTTTTGTTTACACCTACACTTTGTCCTGAAATCTCTACTTTCTATGTGATTATTCTAGCTTTTTCGTTCTAGTTTTTTATTCTTATCTGATTAATTATTTTATTTAACTATATTTTAAATATAGGCCCCAATAAGGTGGGTTTTTAAATTATTTTAAGATAATTCATTTTAAATCCGTGACCACATTGAGATTCCTAACGTGACGCATTCAAATTTCTAACGTAAACCATTCCAGAGCTGCCCAGTAGGCGGGGTCTACCGGACCATAGATGGGACCTGTGCTCACCCAAAAAACTACGGCGCCGCCTTCATGTCTTTTATACGACTCCTGCCTTCCCGCTATGAAGACGGTAAACAGATTGTGTTCAGTTTTCTACGTAAACAAATTTAAGGTCCCAAACTAGAATATAGCGGGAAAATATTTAAAATTCACAACTTTTTTTTATACATGTAACTAGCGACAGTTTTAAGTACAAATGGTGGTGGTACGGTGGTAGCGGGGGTGGTTTAAGTTAAGGGCTTGGATGGGGTATAGGAGGGGGGGGGGGTGATATGGTGGCTTAAGCTTGAGGTGAGGTCAGTGGCTGAGGTGTGGATTTGGCCGTAATCGCGAAGACGTGTTGGAAAAAACGTGTAGAAAAAAACAGCTACAATTATAACGTGTGCACGTACATTTCATTTTTGTATGTACAAACTACCATGTATATGTACACACTACCTTGTGTATGTACAAACTACCAAGTAAATATACAAACTACCATGTGTATGTACAAACTACCATGTGTATATACAAACTACCATGTATATGTACAAAATTATATTACGTACACTTTCATTTGGTGTATTGAATTATTATATCTATGTGATTTCATTATTTTTACCCCCCCCCCCCCACACACACACAGGCTTGGAGAAACCAGTGACCCACAGTGTGACGGGGAAACCACTGCCCAGTGCTCGAGTGGTCAGTCGCGTCGTGCACACTGACGACAACTTGGCGTCCCAGTTCACCATCATGTTGATGCAGTGGGGTCAGCTCATGGATCACGACATGGTCTCCACACCCCTCGTCGTAGGTCAGTAGGACAGTGTCCACCATGGCCGCGGACTGGCCGGCCAAAGGCCGAAATCAAGTAGTTTCGGACTTTGACCGGTCGATGGGAGGCGATATTGGCCAATGCGCGCATTGGCCGGCCAATGCATGCTTTGGCCGACTTCGGGCTTTGACCGTAACATATATATAAGCTGACCCGCGCCGTAAGCATTAGCCGCTATTTAGTTGTTTTATTTTCTACATTTCAGTAATTCATAATTTGTGAATTTGACACTACCCTCTCTTCCCCCTCCTCCATTCCCTGCCCCCTTCGTGAAAGCAGCCGTCTGTGACGACAGTTTACAGACGACAATGAAAAGATCAAGCAGAACTTCTTACCTCTCCTTAGTTTCAAATTGTTTAAAAGCTAAATTATCTGCCCCTAATGGCCGTCACTTTGTAAACATGCGGGGTGAACCACAGCTCACCAGACTGGTGGGGAGGGTGTGGTACCGATATGCCTAGAGAGCGCGGTAGGAACGGCTAAGTCCTTACGTGGTGGTGTCTCGCATGGTCCCCACGTAGAGAATGATATATATAGATATATAGCTATATTTAGACTGTTGTTTGAACAATGCTGCTGTTTTATATATGAAACAATCAACCTGTATTAATTGTAATTTTCCATGTTTGAAGAGAACACGCGCAGCATTGTCACGTGCTGTGGACCCAACAAGACCCTACCCACAGGTCCAGTACATCCGTAAGTTGTTCTTGGTCATTCTCTCTGTGTTGGTCAATCTGTTGGTCAATCTCCCTGTGTTGGTCAATCTCTCTGTGTTGGTCATTCTCTCTGTGTTGGTCAATCTGTTGGTCAATCTCTCTGTGTTGGTCAATCTCCCTGTGTTGGTCAATCTCTCTGTGTTGGTCAATCTGTTGGTCAATCTCTCTGTGTTGGTCATTCTCTCTGTGTTGGTCAATCTGTTGGTCAATCTCTCTGTGTTGGTCAATCTCCCTGTGTTGGTCAATCTCTCTGTGTTGGTCAATCTCCCTGTGTTGGTCAATCTCCCTGTGTTGGTCAATCTCCCTGTATTGGTCAATCTCCCTGTGTTGGTCAATCTCCCTGTGTTGGTCAATCTCCCTGTGTTGGTCAATCTCCCTGTGTTGGTCAATCTCTCTGTGTTGGTCAATCTCTCTGTGTTGGTCAATCTCTCTGTGTTGGTCAATCTCCCTGTGTTGGTCATTCTCTCTGTGTTGGTCAATCTCCCTGTGTTGGTCAATCTCTCTGTGTTGGTCAATCTGTTGGTCAATCTCCCTGTGTTGGTCAATCTCCCTGTGTTGGTCATTCTCTCTGTGTTGGTCAATCTGTTGGTCAATCTCTCTGTGTTGGTCAATCTCTCTGTGTTGGCCAATCTCTCTGTATCTTACTCAACGTGAAACTTTGAAAGTTGTTGAGAATACTCATGGAGAGGTTTCTGCGGAATTATTTTTTTTTCCAAATTTGCAGGGGTGGCGCCCCGGCAGGGCAGGATTTGTTTTTTCTCTTTTTTATAAAAATAAAAATCGATTGCGGTTTAACACCGTTCATCCGATCGCCATCAAAATTTGGGGAGTTGATGAAAACACTCCAAGTGAGGTTTCTGAAAAAAAAATCTTTTGTAACTACGCAAAGGCGGCGCCATGTGAGGGTGCAATTTCTCTCAGTACACAGTATTAAAAAACAAGTTAATAAAAAGTCTAGTGACAATTTAAGCGCAATTTCCTTAATTAATTTTTTGTGACCGAACGAAAGGATATTTTTGAAAACTTTCTTCGGCAATATTGTTCTAAATTATGGCAGGAATCGATTGGTAAATGTTTCAAGTTGCCAAGTGGTCTGGTTGCCGAGATATGGGCAAAAAACTGCATTTTTTCGAGGTTTTTTGGCTTTTCCGGGAAATCCAGGAAGGAATTCCGGAATTTTTTTGGCCCACAATCATCCTCGCAACTTGCCTAACATATTTGCTTTGAAACTAGTCCTCGATATTGCTTTGTTGAGGAGGAGATACGACTTAAAGCTGCGGACACACATCCACACATCCATCCATCCATCCATCCATCCATCCAGAAATGACGAATTATTAAACGCAATTGCCAGTATGGAAATTGCGCTAAAAGTCGGATGCGGTTCGACACCGTTCATCCGATCGCGATGAAACTTTGGGAAGTTGATTAAAACACCCCAGGAGAGGTTTCCGTAAAAAGCATTTTTAATTTTGCAGAGGTGGCGCCCCGAGAGGATGCAATTCTTCTCTATATAAGATATATTTTTAAAAATAAAAGTCGGATGCGGTTCGACACCGTTTATCCGAGTGCCATGAAACTGTGGGGAGTTGATGAATACTCCCGAGAAGCTTTCTGGGGAGAAAGAATTAATTTCGTACCGGCAGTCTCCCGCAGGATGCGATTTGGCGCCCTGGTCTTTCCAGTGAGCGCTATGGCGACTACGTTTGGTCTAAAATGTGTGATAGACAATGGATAAGATGGGCCGCTACAGTCGCTCACTATATTGAATCAGGCATGTCCGCCAGCGCCCTGGTAGGGTTTGATTTGGCTGCAAACAAAAATTTTAGTTTAGTCCCCCAAACGCTCACATGGGACGTCGAGGGCCCTGTAATACGTTTTATTTTAATAATCAGAAAAAAATAACCAAGGTTAGATTATTAACTGGATTAATTTCCTATAGTCGCAAAAATATCCAAACAGTTTCGTCACTTCGCAAATGATATAATTAGCATCTATTTTTAGACGATCAAATCAGAAATTGAGATCGAGCTTCTAATAATACACCATTAGTAACGTTAACAAATTGCATCAGTCACATTGATATTTATAACACGTCAAATATTTTTTCGACGGGTTAAAGAAAAACTCCTGTTCATTTGTGTCAATTTAGCGAATGACGCAATCTGCATCATTATTAACAGGATGCTATTTGGCAATATGGTTTATCCTATGAGCACGATGGCGCCTATGTTAGTTTTAAGTAGCCAGGGGCCGTACGCGGCGCCTCAGCGGTAGTGTAATTGGGGGCTCCCAAGAGCGCCCTCTACGTCCTTGACATATGGGTGGTCACCGAAGTGTGCTCTACCTCATTAATAGTGATTAACGTACACTCAAGGTTTTCATGTGTGGTAGTGTAGGTAAGCCCGTGTCCTGATAATTATGATCCAATAGCAGGCATTGTTTACATTTAAATAACTCAGTTTTAGAAAACAAAGTCACGCGTTTAAGAACATAGGATTAGTAACGCATTGATGAAACCCTTCTTATATTTCGTCAAACTTTCTTCTATCCAGGCAGTAACGCGCGGGGACGAGTATGCTAGTAATATGTAAAGCATAAACGAATAAATGGATGAACACACACACACACACACACACACACACACACACACACACACACACACATATATATATATATATATATATACATATATATATATATATATATATATATATATATATATATATATATATATATATATATATATATATATATATATATATATATATATATATATATATATATATATAGATTTATTTATTTATATATATATATATATATATATATATATATATATATATATATATATATATATATATATATATATATATATATATATATATATATATATATATATATATAAATAAATCAATATATATATATATATATATATATATATATATATATATACTCTCACTGGACAATATCTCGCATTATATATATATATATATATATATATATATATATATATATATATATATATATATATATATATATATATATATATATATATATATATATATATATGCCCTATATATGTGTGCATCAGAGGCGTCGCGAGTCGGGGGCGTGGGGTGCGAACCGCATTGAGCGACACCATTTAGGGGGGACGACACACCACGGCGGAAACTTTAAAATCGGTTCAATTAAGGATTAGATAGAGTTAATCCACATGTATTAATAACTGACTATAGATAAACATCATTACTATTAACTGTGCACACTTTAAAACTATTGCCCGGGGGAGTGGGGGACACCAACTGCAAAATTTACAGAGGAAAGAAGGTTTTGTTTAGTATTTGGAATATACATATAATTTTATTCGGGGGGGGGGGTGACACCATGTAGTACCGCACCGGGTGACACTCTACCTAGCGACGCCATTGGTGTGCTTATCCACATATACATGCATTCTTCATTTTGGATTAAGTCTGAATTCATTATCTTTTTCTTACCCCCCCCCCCCCCCCACCAGAGAGTGTTTCCCTATAACCTTTGACAGTGACCCCAACTTTCAAGGCCAGTGCATGGAGTTTGTCCGCTCTATTCCTTACTTCAACAAGAAGGGCAAGGTCATACGTGAGTACCGCCGTCAAGGTCGTCAAATATTATTTAAGTGTTAGAACTGTCGGTTACTTTTTGTGTTTCTTTTAGGCTTTCTGTGGGTGGAGAAAGAGCGCATTTTTTTTAGTCAAATCGCTTTTTTTCTGCTTTAGTTTTTAAACACTTCCGTTTTTTTTTGGTCTGGCAGTGCCCCGTGAAACAATCAACATCGTGACGTCATTCATCGACGCTTCCACAGTCTACGGCAGCACTGAGGCCATCAACAAGAGGCTGAGGGATCAGGGTGGGAAGGGTAAAGATGTTGACATCATTCATCATGGGTACACGTCATGCCAAACATCATTACGTTACATTATATCTCACATTATATCACTGGACCACATCTCACATTATATCACTGGACCACATTATATCACTGGACCACACCTCACATTATATCACTAGACCACATTATATCACTGGACCACATCTCACATTATATCACTGGACCACATCTCACATTATATCACTGGACCACATTATATCACTGGACCACATTATATCACTGGACCACATTATATCACTGGACCAAATCTCACATTATATCACTGGACCACATCTCACATTATATCACTGGACCACATCTCACATTATATCACTGGACCACATTATATCACTGGACCACATTATATCACTGGACCACATTATATCACTGGACCAAATCTCACATTATATCACTGGACCAAATCTCACATTATATCACTGGACCACATCTCACATTATATCACTAGACCACATTATATCACTGGACCACACCTCACATTATATCACTAGACCACATTATATCACTGGACCACATCTCACATTATATCACTGGACCACATCTCACATTATATCACTGGACCACATCTCACATTATATCACTGGACCACATTATATCACTGGACCACATCTCACATTATATCACTGGACCACATCTCACATTATATCACTGGACCACATCTCACATTATATCACTGGACCACATCTCACATTATATCACTGGACCACATTATATCACTGGACCACATTATATCACTGGACCACATTATATCACTGGACCAAATCTCACATTATATCACTGGACCACATCTCACATTATATCACTAGACCACATTATATCACTGGACCACATCTCACATTATATCACTGGACCACATTATATCACTAAACCACATCTCACATTATATCACTGGACCACATTATATCACTGGACCACATCTCACATTATATCACTAGACCACATTATATCACTGGACCACATTATATCACTGGACCACATTATATCACTGGACCACATTATATCACTGGACGAAATCTCACATTATATCACTGGACCACATCTCACATTATATCACTAGACCACATTATATCACTGGACCACATTATATCACTGGACCACATTATATCACTGGACCACATTATATCACTGGACCAAATCTCACATTATATCACTGGACCACATCTCACATTATATCACTAGACCACATTATATCACTGGACCACACCTCACATTATATCACTAGACCACATTATATCACTGGACCACATCTCACATTATATCACTGGACCACATCTCACATTATATCACTGGACCACATCTCACATTATATCACTGGACCACATTATATCACTAAACCACATCTCACATTATATCACTGGACCACATTATATCACTGGACCACATTATATCACTGGACCACATTATATCACTGGACCACATTATATCACTGGACCACATTATATCACTGGACCAAATCTCACATTATATCACTGGACCACATCTCACATTATATCACTGGACCACATCTCACATTATATCACTGGACCACATTATATCACTGGACCACATTATATCACTGGACCACATTATATCACTGGACCACATTATATCACTGGACCAAATCTCACATTATATCACTGGACCAAATCTCACATTATATCACTGGACCACATCTCACATTATATCACTAGACCACATTATATCACTGGACCACACCTCACATTATATCACTAGACCACATTATATCACTGGACCACATCTCACATTATATCACTGGACCACATCTCACATTATATCACTGGACCACATCTCACATTATATCACTGGACCACATTATATCACTGGACCACATCTCACATTATATCACTGGACCACATCTCACATTATATCACTGGACCACATCTCACATTATATCACTGGACCACATTATATCACTGGACCACATTATATCACTGGACCACATTATATCACTGGACCAAATCTCACATTATATCACTGGACCACATCTCACATTATATCACTAGACCACATTATATCACTGGACCACATCTCACATTATATCACTGGACCACATTATATCACTAAACCACATCTCACATTATATCACTGGACCACATTATATCACTGGACCACATCTCACATTATATCACTAGACCACATTATATCACTGGACCACATTATATCACTGGACCACATTATATCACTGGACCACATTATATCACTGGACCAAATCTCACATTATATCACTGGACCACATCTCACATTATATCACTAGACCACATTATATCACTGGACCACATTATATCACTGGACCACATTATATCACTGGACCACATTATATCACTGGACCAAATCTCACATTATATCACTGGACCACATCTCACATTATATCACTAGACCACATTATATCACTGGACCACACCTCACATTATATCACTAGACCACATTATATCACTGGACCACATCTCACATTATATCACTGGACCACATCTCACATTATATCACTGGACCACATCTCACATTATATCACTGGACCACATTATATCACTAAACCACATCTCACATTATATCACTGGACCACATTATATCACTGGACCACATTATATCACTGGACCACATTATATCACTGGACCAAATCTCACATTATATCACTGGACCACATCTCACATTATATCACTAGACCACAGTATATCACTGGACCACATCTCACATTATATCACTAGACCACATTATATCACTGGACCACATCTCACATTATATCACTAGACCACATTATATCACTGGACCACATCTCACATTATATCACTGGACCACATCTCACATTATATCACTGGACCACATCTCACATTATATCACTGGACCACATCTCACATTATATCACTGGACCACATCTCACATTATATCACTGGACCACATTATATCACTGGACCACATCGCACATTATATCCCTGGACCACATCTCACATTATATCACTGGACCACATTATATCACTGGACCACATCTCACATGATATCAATTGACCACATTATATCACTGGACCACATTATATCACTGGACCACATCTCACATTATATCACTGGACCACATCTCACATTATACCACTGGATCACATCTTACATTATTCTTTTGTCTACACACACAAACACACACACACACATACACACATACGCTTCATTTTGGAGCATCTTCTGATTTCTGAAGTGTGAGCTGCCTGTTGCCTAGGTTACCTGTTCCAACTGAACAACGGCAAGCCAATCAGCAACGGAAAGAACGACTGCCTGAAGCGGCCAGGGAGGAACGACGTCTGCTACCTGGCGGGGGACGAGAGGATCAACGAACAGCCGGGTCTGACAGCCCTGCACACCATCTTCATGCTCAAACACAACCAGTGGGCCCTGGAGCTCAGAGAGAAGGTTTAACTTTGGTTTAACTGGGTTTAGCATTTGCTATAAATGCCATGTCTAACCTTTACCATCAACTTTTGCCACTGTATTTAACCTTTACCCCACTGTTAACCTTTACCACACTTTGTTGACCTTTACCACAGTGTGTTAACCTTTACCCCACTGAGCTAACCCTCACCCCACTGTGTTAACCTTTACCCCACTGAACTAACCTTAACCACTCTGAGCTAACCTTTACTCCACTGTGTTAACCTTTACCCCACTGAGGTATCCTTTAACCTACTGTGTTGACCTTTACCCCACTGTATTAACCTTGACCCCCACTGTTTTGAGATAACCTTTACCCCCATGACCCCAGGCGCCGTGGTTGCCTGACGAAGAAGTGTACCAAAAGACGAGATCCCTGCTGATAGCTGTGACAGAGAAGATCATGTACAATGACTGGCTGCCTATCATCCTTGGCAATTACACAGTCCACAAGGAAGGAATTTACGTGAGCAGCGTTTATTTTTAACTGAACTACTAGACTACCCGTCATCCCTTGGATAACTGTGGGTTTCGGGGGTCATCCATAAAAAACATCACGTCTGTCACTTATCGTCACAAAAAAACCAGACCCCACATTCAAATAGACGTCACTCCTCAGATGTTTTTGTCTTTTAAAAACACCTATTTCGGCTGAGCATGGGTCTGACAACACTATCCCTTTATATGCTGAGATCACAAAAACAGGTCAACTCTACTTCACCTGATTTATATAAAGTAAAATATTAAGGACTGAAATAGTATAGTATATCTAGATAGAGCTAGATCTAGAATTTTCGTCTATTTAAGTCTATTTTTTGCAAAATTAACGGTATAGAATTCGCGTATGAATCTTAAGTTACGCAAATAGGCCCTAGATCGAGCATTTCCAAATTAGCATATTCCATAGCTAAACAAACAAAGATTTATATAAAACAATTAAGGCCTGGAATAGTTTAGTATATAGATTCTAGGTTCTAGATTTAGAATTTACGTTTACTCTAGATCTAAATGTAGAATTTACGTTGAGTCTAGATTCTACATCTAGAATCTAGATTAGATCTAATTTTTTGAAAATAGATCTAGAACCTAAGATAGATAAGATCTAGAGAAGTTTATTGTAAAACTAAATGAAAAAGACAGTTGAAAATTGATATAAGTGTTGGAACGTAATAAATACAGCAAACGGACGTATTGTTAAAGTTATAGCTGACAGAAAATTAGCTTTATAACGCGTTAAAGATCTGAATGGGCCACAAAATATTGTATTGGAGCCGCCATTGATTGTACTAAAAAGTAAACAAATTATGTGACGTCACTATTCCGTCAAAGTAAAGCCATTGTTTGAAACTTTTAAAATTAATGTGGTTAATCTACCAATGAATAAATCAATAAATTAATTAACGTCTTTAAATAAATTTGTGATTAACAGTCTGTCTGAAAACAAAAATTGTTCTCTACCTACATATTATTTTACAGCTCCACACATATCTCAGATTCTCTCCAGTAGTCAATCAGACAAACAAAAAAAAAAACAAAAAATAAATAAATAAATAAATATTCAAACAGGTAAACAAACTTGAGGTTTAGTAGTATATAGATATTCTTGATGTGTTGAAGGAATTTATATAAGCCGCGTTTATTTTTATCTGAACTGAAGTTAGTCACATCGTACAGTTATTCTATTGTGTTGCAATCAGAGTTTCATTCCGGCATCTCTTCGGAGGACCCCCGAACCAAAATAATTTATATAGAAAATATATACTTTTACTTGTCCGTCCCCTGTACCACCCCCCGTCCCCCCCCCCCCCCGTCCCCCCGTCGGAATTTATTTAGTACGACCCCCCCCCCCACCCCGGAAAAAAAAGTCTGAAAGAAACACCAGGTTGCAATCAGCTAAACAGGCATGACACGGTGGCGGAACTAGAAAAAAAGCCCCCTACCCCCAGCGCAGAATTTTTTTTGGGCCCCCTATATATATATATATATATATATATATATATATATATATATATATATATAATTTTAACATGTAACATGTGACGTTTATTGCGTTCTTGTCACAACAATAAATACTGTTCCGTTTGCATAATTAAAAATGTGTTTCTACATTCGAATATGCCTTTATTTTTATTTTCCTTCTTTAAATAAAATTTAGTTTATACATTTAAAACATCCAGCATATTATTTTCAACAAAAGTCTGTATCTTTAAGTTCTCCATATATCGCTGAACATACTGATCAAATAGCCTGTAAAATATTGCGAAGAGAGAGAGAGAGAGAGAGAGAGAGAGAAGTGCGCACATGGGCTTTTATATATTAGGATGTTCAATTAATTCTAAACGTTTTAATTAATGTCTAAATAATCATATAAAAAATAATCTTACCTTCCCTTTTTTGTGAATTAGATGCGCCTAATACTAAGCAAGTAAATTAATATCTGCTTACTAGTGCTGTCTAGTGTCTGACAAAATGTGCTGAAGTGGTGAATGTATGGTTTAGAAATAGTTCATAAGCGAGACATTTATCTATTCGATACTTGCAGACTAAGAAAGAGGGATGGGATGGGGGTCGGCTCGGACAAAACTTGGGCACGCTACGCCTCTGATTGTGGGGAAATAGAATTCGGCCTTGACGATGGTTAAAAAAAAAACACAATTATAAATTACATTTTTAAATATATAAATAATTGTACGACAATTTTCCAGCAACCCCATCCGCCACAGTACACTTTAACACATTGGTCGAACAGTTACGTGTCCCCTATTTTCCTCTCGAATGGGGGAAAAAGAAGTCTCAGAAGTAAATAAATTTGAAGTTTTGCCTAGATCTATATTTTACGCTATAGTTTTTGTAATGGATTTTAATGTTTGCGGAAGAGGGTGGTATTGTGACTGTAAAATAATATAATCGTATTGCAGCTACAGTATTTTTTTACAATCCAAATATCAAGACAAAAATGCACGAAAATTAAATTCATTTATTTTTTAAAATATAAATTATGGTCGGCTGTGGGTCCCCCTAAATGGCATGCCCCCCCCCCCCCTGCACTGCGGGGTCTGGCGGCACTGTAGTTCCGCCCTTGGCATGACAGTGTTGACTAACAATTAGCTCCTGTTATTTTACGACATTTGCCATTGATGTCTCGAACTAGCTGGACAACAAACGGTTCGTCTAATGAACGTCTGACCACAAATAACCGCGTTAGGATCTAAAAGGACGTTAGTACCCGTGGTAAATTCTAAACACCGAAACATGTTTGCTTGGGGGGGGGGGGTTAGACTCTCCGGGCAGAAGTAGGAGTTTGTTGTGATTATACGTTCATGCAGTTGGTGTAGGCTGTCGATTGTTTGTACATTTCCCTCCAAATCTGCTGGGTGTATTGTCATCAGATGCTTAGTGGAAGCAACAACAATTGGACTTATAACTTAAATGCTGGTCACCCCACCCTCACGTACTTAATTCTTAATTGATTGAACTTTTTGTTAAAGAAATGTATTATTATTTTCAGACCCCACTTAACAAAGTGACTTACTTTGATAAAAATGTCAATCCATCTATTTTCAACGCTTTTTCAACTGCTGTGTTTAGATTTGGGCACACCTTGATCCCGAAGGTAGGTAAACTTGTCAAATCATTTTTGAAGGTATCACCTAGTCATGTCATATTTGAAGCTATCGATTTGTCAAGAGATGTTAAAAATCCCATGTAGAGATGTGATTGTGATGTTATAAATTCCAGGTAGAGATTTGATTGTGATGTTATAGATCCTAGGTAGAGATGTGATTGTGATGTTATAGATCATCTCTTACTGTTTTTACCTGACAGAAACTGTTTATCGGCGGCGACAGTCGGCAGAACTTGAGGGACCTTTTCTTCCAACCCTACCTGCTGTTTGAGAGGTCTGACCTAATGACCACCAACCTTGTGAGCGGCGAGACAGACGAGGACAGGTCCTTAAGTTTCGACAGGTACACCTTTTACTTGATTGCATTACATCTTGCCTGGATCTCTGCATTAAAGAGAAATAAATATCACGGATTCTTGTTTCGCTATCCGATAAGTAAAATAGCAGACTGACGGAGCGGGTGGGTGGAATGCGAAGCTCTTTGCCAAATTTTAAG
The DNA here is from genome assembly GCF_028476545.2 of Physella acuta. Lineage (NCBI taxonomy): Eukaryota > Metazoa > Mollusca > Gastropoda > Physidae > Physella > Physella acuta. Next base: position 134,928 of record NW_026732088.1, read on the forward strand.
AGAGAAGAAAATTAGTATATTGTACCGATTAGATAATTTTTTATGGATTTTTACTTTCTCGTATATACAAAGTATAGAGAAAGTCTTGTAATCGTGCAAAAAAAAAAATCGAGATTTTTACAAATCTCGACGTTTTACACCTCACTGATACGGAAAAACATAATTTTGCAATCTTGTCCATATCTCTGTCTGTCTGTCTGTGTGTGTGTGTGTGTCCGTGTGTAAACATGATAACTTGAGTACCGTTACAGCTAGGTTGATGAAATTTCATATATAAGTATTTTATCAAAATCGTAGATCCAATATCAACTTTTGAGCGATTTACGATAACCGGAAGTGGTACTTTTCCTACTTTGAATTTTTCAAAAGCCTATAACTTGAGTACTCTTTCAGATAGATAAATGAAATTTCACATGTAAGTAAAAGATCTAATTCTCTACCTTTTATCAAATTTTGAGTAATTTCCGTTGACCGGAAGTAGTAATTTACGCTACTTCCAATTTCTCAAAAAAAACTAATGTAAATTTTTAAAGTACTAATAATATTGCGCACTATTATGCACTCTTTTTTATTTGGCGTTCACTTGGTGTGCAATTCTTTTGTCTACGAGATTTTATTCTATTTTTAAAACTTTAAAGTATTTAAAATGGATTAAAAATCATGTCTATAGCCCGAGTTCCCATCCCCTGTTATTTTATATAAGAATATTCGAGAAAGTTTAGGGGAGATCACTCCCGGTTTATTTCATAACAAGTTCTAATACTACAATTTGTATATAGATAAGACCACTAAACTCTCTATATATATATATACGGAAACCGGCTCAGGAGTTGGACTCCCATTAGCCAGGCAGGCCTCAGTGTAGCAAACTGTTGGACTCCCATTAGCAAGGCAGGCCTCAGTGTAGCAAACTCCGACACATGGTGGTAGTAGCAAGTCGTTTAGTGTCGGTTTGATCGCTACACGTCGGTCGCTTCTCCGTCGGCTCTCATCGGGCTTTCCTTCCCCACCCACCAGACGCGGGACGTCTTCCTACCGCCTGGTACCCAGCTTGATCGTGGGGGGCGTTCGGCCAGATCAAAAGCCTCTAGTTCCTGTTAGCTACCACTAGCCATTCCGCACCCACTAGGGGGGTCATGAGCTTGGTCCGACTAATGGCACTCTTCCGAAGCCACGTGAAGGCCGCAGCTTAGAGTCAAAATATCTGGTTAGGGTCAAGAGCAGACCTCTTTTGGTTCCCGGCAGTCTTGCACCTCACCTCCCCACGCTATAATGTAGGGGATTTGGGAGTCCCACATACCAGGCTCTTCGGAAGACCACTAAACTAAATGGTACAACACGACGACTGCTTTGTTAGTTTGTTTAACCTAACTGATAATTGAAAACTGAAATATACTATTATCGAAATTGTTCTAAAGACACGAACAAAAGAATACCAAATTAACTTGCACCTTTTACAAACTACACGCTAAAGCAGTGGTTCTTAATTTATTTCGTGAAGGTACCGAACTCCACCAGTTTCAAACGCGCATTCACCAAACCCTTCATTGTCCACACTGAAAAAATCAGATCGTGAATCATATCTTCTTCTTCTTCTTTCTTAATGTTAGTGTTGGAAGGGATCCCTGTCAACTGGTTATGCGCCATCGAGGCTGTTGACTCCGATTTCAACCTGCTTTTCATTTTGGATTTGCTTTCATAGCCTTTGTCCATCCAAGAACAAACTACAATGCAGCAGTTGTTTGATTTCTGGGTGAATCATATGAGTCGGGTGTGTTTCTTGACCTCTTCGGAAGCCCCGAGACTGACTTACCGAACCTCTTGGGTTCGATGGAACTCACTGTTCAAAATTTACTCTTTTGATTTTCTTCTTTTTATTCGTTTCATCTTCCTAAGGAGCGTAGGTGTAGGCAACACTTTGTCAACTCACTTGATTTGTATCAAAGATCGAACCTTAATACTCCAGCCTCCCCCATCTCTATTTCAAACGATTTCCTTCATGACTTATTTGATCTCTTTCTCTTCCTCTTTCCCCGTGGACTTTACACAAGCACCTGCTTAGTGATGTTATTTTCTGTCTTTCTGCTATTGTGCCCTAACCACCACTTTTTCATTCTCCACTGTCTGTAACCTAACTCCGAGCAATGCAGTAAAAGAGACGTCATATTTAGCTATAGATCATGAATGATTTTTTAAACAATGCATAAGAATTCCACATTGGCTTAGAATGTTAATACACATCTTACCGCTGCTAATTCTAATCTGAACGTCATAGTCGGTGCCACTATCATTAAACCGGTCATTACTGCTGTTTCGACCAGTACAATTTGTTCTGCATATTTGTTGTTTACCATGTGCTAGAAGTCAGACACATCTGTGAAATCCAAAACTACAAGCTGTTCTGTCTGTTAGGTTCCAGTTTGTTTCCTCTAGCTTGTTTGATTATACAATCAACCAGTCAACAAATTACCCATGTAGTATTCCAAAATGTACAATAAATGTTTCTGATAATTTGCTATTGTATGTCAATAGTATCACCTTAATCTAACAAACTTATAATCCAACTATGTAACATCATATCATAACAGAGACTGTTCCAAAGATTATATATATTATTTTTTTTTTTTTTTAAATTTATTTATTCATTTATTTTTTTTTTTTTCTAAAAAAAAATTTATGCTATATATATGGGGGGGGGGGGGGGCGCCAAACTGAAAGTTCGCACCGGGCGCAGGGAGGGTCGCTACGCTTATCCTACCTTACTTATGTGAATGTCCTACCTTACTTATGTGAATACTGGATGTCGTATTTTCAGGTTTGCAACAACAGAGGTCACAGACCATATGTTTGAAAACCAAGAAGGACCAATGAAAGGTTTTGATTTGATGGCCTTGAACCTCCAGCGAGGACGTGACCATGGCCTTCCATCGTACAACGATTTCCGGGAACTTTGCCATCTGCCACGGGTCAAGAGTTTCAAAGATCCGGTGCTGGGGGAGGGCGGGCTGAAGTTCAAGGAGGTTTACGCGTAGGTTTTACATTTTGATTCCTTCAGCAGGTTTACGCGTAGGTTTTACAGTTTGATTCTTTCAGCAGGGTAAAAGTGGAAGTCATACCATAACCAGAATTATTTTTTTCTTGTTGTCGGGGGGAAAACTAGAGTCTACTTAGCACTTAAAAACTAGGATCAGACCTTTTTCTTCGGGGTGTGGGGGGGGGGGGGGGGGTCGAATATATATTTCGATTATCGGGGGGGGGGGGGGTGGAGTGCTCATACGGGGGGGGGGAGGCATTGCCTTCCTGTAGAGATGCCTGAAAAGACACTGGCTATGACGTTTTTCTCCTTGGGGTGGGGGGAGGGCACTTTAAATTTTCGTGGGGGGGGGGGGGCCTTTAGACTTTCTTCGGGGGGGGGGGGGGCGTCATTATAGCCTGAAAGAAAGCCTAGGTTTGATAACGTGTTAAGAAACTTGACAGCAGGAGTTCTATGAAAAGAATTTTTCCCCTACTGTCAGCCACCCAGACGACATAGAACTCTTCTCCGGTGGAATCAACGAAAAACCTTTTAAAGGCGGGATAGTGGGAGAAACATTCAACTGCCTCATTGCTCGACAGATGAAAGCCCTCAAGTATGGAGACCGCTATTTTTTCAGCCATTACAGAGGGCAGTTCGGTTTCACCAAGCGTGAGTTGTTGAATTCATTATGTCGGTAAATTATCTTAAAACTCAAAAATAAAACAAGTTAATAAAAAGTCTAGTGACAATTTAAGTGCAATTTCCTTAATTAATTTTTTGTGACCGAACGAAAGGATATTTTTGAAAACTTTCTTCGGCAATATTGTTCTAAATTATGGCAGGAATCGATTGGTACATGTTTCAAGTCTCTAAGTGGTCTGGTTGCCGAGATATGGGCCAAAAACTGCATTTTTTCGAGGTTTTTAGGCTTTTCCGGGAAATCCATGAAAGAAACCCGGAATTTTTATGGCCTATGATCATCCTCGTAACTTGCTTAACATAATTGCTTTGGAACTAGTCCTCGATATTGCTTCGTTGAGGAGGAGATACGACTTAAAGCTGCGGACACACATTCATACATCCATCCATTTATCCATCCAGAAATGACGGGTTAATAAACGCAATTCTCCAGAATGGAAATTGCGCTAAAAAAAGATTTTCCGTGGCGGAGCACGGGTATGCAGCTAGTATATATATATATATATATATATATATATATATATATATATATATATATATATATATATATATATATATATATATATATATATATATATATATATATATATATATATATATATGACCCTATATTTATAGGGGTTGGGGTCCATGGGAGGGGTTAGCACCCCGCTAACCCACCTTGCCTACGCCACTGACCACAACCAACCAAAACCAAAACACAAAAAACGCAAACATAACACAAACGCAAACACAAATACAAAGAGAAACGAAAACACAAAGACAAACTCAACCACATCCAAAAACGCAAACACAAACAGGAAGGAATTCCGGGAATTTTTTGGCCCACAATCATCCTCGGAACTTGCTTAACATAATTGCTTTTGGAACTAGTCCTCGATATTGCTCCGTTGAGGAGGAGATACGACTTAAAGCGCAGACACACATCCATCCATATACGAGTTAATAATCGCAATTGCCAGTATGGAAATAGCGCTAAAAATAGTGAGTTTAAAAAAATAATTATTTCCAATAACGAAAAGCAACGAATGTGTCTTGTTTAGGTCAGCTGAGAGAGATCCACGGCTACACGCTGGCCAAGCTCATGTGTGACACCACGGCCCTGACAGAGGTCCAGGCCAATGCTCTTAGGATAGCCGGACCCAAGTAAGTTTAGGATAGCCGGACCCAAGTAAGTTTAGGATAGTCGGACCCAAGTAAGTTTAGGATAGCCAGATCTAAGTTAGTTTAGGATAGCCGAACCCAAGTAAGTTTAGGATAGCCGGACCCAAGTAAGTTTAGGATAGCCGGACCCAAGTAAGTTTAGGATAGCCGGACCCAAGTAAGTTTAGGATAGTCGGACCCAAGTAAGTTTAGGATAGCCAGATCCAAGTTAGTTTAGGATAGCCGAACCCAAGTAAGTTTAGGATAGCCAGACCCAAGTAAGTTTAGGATAGCCAGACCCAAGTAAGTTTAGGATAGCCGGACCCAAGTAAGTTTAGGATAGCCGGACCCAAGTAAGTTTAGGATAGCCAGATCCAAGTAAGTTTAGGATAGCCGAACCCAAGTAAGTTTAGGATAGTCGGACCCAAGTAAGTTTAGGATAGCCGGACCCAAGTAAGTTTAGGATAGCCGGACCCAAGTAAGTTTAGGATAGTCGGACCCAAGTAAGTTTAGGATAGTCGGACTCAAGTAAGTTTAGGACAGTCGGACCCAAGTAAGTTTAGGATAGTCATAATCTAATATGTAACGATGTGTTCTAGAAACACGTCAGACTTGATATAACAATGTATTTCAGTAACCCAAAGGTGCCATGTTCTACGCTGCCCGGTATCAACATAGATCACTTTGCCTATGACTGGGAGCGCTAGATGTCCAAGCTAGAGTCAAGAAAACTTTCCCCATGAGACAGAAGAGTCTATTAGACCAGTGCTGGTTGTTGTGCTAGGCTGTAGTCTAGACTTTTGTCTTCTCATGTGTCGGTCTTTCATTCAATGTGGAAAATATTTCTCTATATGTATACGTGCTTGATCAAATCTTAAACGATTGCTCGGTTAGTTTTGCTATGATGTGTAAATAAAGTGATGGTCAGAGTTAGAGAGTGGAGTTGTTTTATTGGTTTGTTTATTGTTTGTGAAAGTTTTATATTACGGAAATTGTTGATTTTAAAACTCAAAATCATACTTTTTTGATTAATCATTCGATTAAACGTTTTTTTTTTTGCTTTTTTTTTTTACAGTCCGCGCATCAGAACACCATAAACAGACATTTTACGTCACAACATCATAAACAGGCATTTTACGTGATAACACCATAAACATTTTACCATAAACAGACATTTTACGTCTCAACATTATAAACATACATTTTACGTCACAACATCATAAACAGACATTTTACGTCACAACACCATAAACAGACATTTTACGTCACAACACCATAAACAGGCATTTTACGTGATAACACCATAAACAGACATTTTACGTCTCAACATCATTAACAGACATTTTACGTTACAACACCATAAACAGACATTTTACGTCGCAACACCATAAACAGACATTTTACGTCACAACACCATAAACAGACATTTTACGTCATAACACCATATACAGACATTTTACATTATAACACCATAAACAGACATTTTACGGCGGAACAAAAATACACTATCGTTTTACGTCCAGCCGCTCTGAAGAATTGATTTATTGTTACATAAGGCCATGATTGTCAGTCATGTTCAACCTTCAGTGTGATTGATGTTACTTGATCATACTCAAAAATATTTGGGCCTTTACCTCAAATTGATGAGGGGTGGAAAACTGCTGATATTACATAATGTTGTGTGGTAAGTTACCAGAGGCGTAGCAAGGGGAACAAATTAAACCTATGATTAGAACACACCACCAATGACTAGAACACAAGCACACACCCAGAACACAACCAAACACCAATGACTATAACACAATCAAACATCTAGAACACAAATACAAATGAATAGAACACTACCACACCTAGAACACAACCAAACACCAATGACTAGAACACGGCCAAACACCAATGACTAGAACACAACCACACACCTAGAACACAAACACCAATGAATAGAACACAACCACACACCTAGAGCACAACCACACACCAATGACTAGAACACAACCACACACCAATGACTAGTACACAAGCACACACCTAGAACACAACCACACACCAATGACTAGAACACTAGCACACACCTAGAACACAAGCACACACCTAGAACACAAGCACACACCAATGACTAGAACACTAGCACACACCTAGAACACTACCACACACCAATGACTAGAACACTACCACATACCTAAAACACAACCACACACCTAAAACAACCACACACCAATGACTACAACACAAGCACACACCTAGAACACAACCACACACCTAAAACAACCACACACCAATGACTAGAACACAAGCACACACCTAGAACACAAGCACACACCTAGAACACAAGCACACACCTAAAACACAACCACACACCAATGACAAGAACACAAGCACCAATGACTAGTACACAAATACCAATGTCTAGAACACAAGCAAACAGCCAGGTAATGCTGGAGTAGAGTTAGTTTAATAAGCCCTGCTTCATCAGTTCAAGTTATTTAGACAAGCAAGTGGTTTGAAGGTGTCAGACACAACAGTTTCAGATAATTTAACATCAACATGACTTTAAATTTTAAACATGTTAAAATCAATGAGATAGATATTGTGCTTGATATCAGAGTACACATTAGAACAATTGATTCATTAAAATATGATTGGTTAATTTGTGGTGGCTTAACTACCTCAGAGCTAATCCACCAGTATTTTCGCCAGGGATATCAATCAAGTTGTGGCGGTTTGTTTCTGTGATGGCCATACATCAATTCAGTACTGAAGCAGTACTGGCCCAGTCTGAACTAAACCACTACAATACAATCATCAAATAAATAGTTAAACATATTTCAATCACAACTAACTTAGAAAGTCCTTAACTGAGAAAGTCCATAAGAAATATTCCCAGTCTGTTTATTTACTTATTTTTCTATTCCAATCCATCCTTTCTCCAAGTAGCATCTTGCTGTAACTAGAGTCAAGTATACCAGGATACAGTATAGCATACGTGTTTTATCAAATGTTGTTAAAAATTGTTCAAATACAAGTTATGACTGCTTCCAATATCACAAACTAGCTGTAAACTTAAAACATTGTGTGACCACAATCTGGTTACAATCAATTTATTAATAGAGGAATTATACATCAAACAATATTGGAATATGTGTGGTGTGGTTGAATGTGTGTGGGGTGGTTGAATATGTGTGGGGGGGTTGAAATGAATGTGTGGGGTGGTTGAATATGTGGGGTGTGGTTGAATATGTGTGGAATTTAACGATGAGCTGTTGAATATTTGTGGGGTGGGTAATGTCTTTTTAAAAAAATATTGTTATAAATGTGTTTACTGAAAGTTGTTTAGCAGAGAGAATGGTGGTGAGTAGTTTTATCATGTCTTGGTGAGTCAACAGTTTTAGACTATAGACAGTGGCGCAAGGGGGAAAAAAACAGCCATCAGATAACCATAAACTGAATCTATCACCAAATTTTCTTCTATCATAAGCAAGGGTATGAAGCCAACCACTATCACAGAAACAGCAAATAAAACCTAAGTAATTGCAGCCTCTCTGTTGTACATAATTAGACCCAATATTTCATGTTTATGTCAATTGATTTACATAAATAATAAAATATTAGACAATGAGCCCCCCCCCCCCCCCCCCAAAGCTCCCCCTTTAATGGTGTGTCCTGCTATGTGTTCCCACAAGACTGTAGTACAGCCACTTGACTGATGATGAATGAATTGGAATGTAGAGAACTGTGCTGAAAATGTTACAGTTAACAGTTCACATTGGCCTTGGTCATGTAGAGTGTATGTACCAGTACACAGAGCTACACAGCTGCATCAGTAGCAAACAAAATACAAAGAAAAAGTTTAGAGCTTGAATTCATCTGTTACATTCCTTGATAATAAAAATAACCATTTTAGAAAATAACTTAAAAATGTTAAAATCAATGAGATAGATATTGTTTCATATTTTAAGGGCTGTGATACTGTTTAACAATGATATGATTGAAGCACAATAAAAGTAACAAATGTTTTACAATAAAAAAATATTTGTTAAATGTACAATGAATCTATACTTAAAACAATCATTGAATTAAATGTAGGTTTGTTACTGCCTGTTTATGATAGAGAATGGACAATCTATAATACAATGAACTATGAGTTATGAATAAATTAAAGCATGAAATTATTGCACAGAATGTATCTGAAAAAGATGACCTTTTCTTGAAATAAAAACAACTGAGCTATGTTAAGTAACATGACTAACATACCCATTAGCTGTCTATCTTAAAGAAAAGAATTTTTAAAAAATAATCAAATCTGAAAGTTACGACAATTTTAAATCCTTATTTTTCAGTAATTACTTTATCCTACATCAGCCTGTTGTATGACATGTATGGGTACATCATTTAGCCATCACAGGAACTATGTCCAGTCAGTAACATTGACTTCCCTAATGGGTAAAAACTGTATGGCATAGACTGGGGTATTAACATATCTAGTTGAACAAGAAAAAGTTGCTGAATGAGATGAAGATAATTTCTCACTTAAATCCTGAATCAACTTTTATATTTTAAACATACATCCATTTTACTTTTTTGTTTATGATGCAACTTTCAATTTAAGTCACACAGTTCTTGTTACCTTTAGGTTAGACCACACTAAAAGATTTTATAAGGCCATGCTCCTTACATATGTTGTGGATGTACCTCATTGAAAGACTAATATAAGTTAATGTACTGATAGCTTGGTAATATCTGAAATATGAAAGTAAACTGATTTGATCTCAAGGTTTTTCCTGGTGAGAATATAACCCTGTGTCAGTAAGGGGAGAGAACCCATTATCTACTTGTTCTGTGATGGTGGACTGGTGGTGGTCTCCCCCTGACTGGCCACTCTCTAAAACCTGCTTGTCTGCCCCTGCTTGAGAGGCCCCTTGTGCTTTCAAGAGTTTAAAACTCCTGAAATTGTTGTCATTCAGAATGTCTGAAGAAGGAATGGTACCGTTGGTGTTGATGTCACTACCAAAGTTGGCAGACAGGATGTGGCTGTGGTTGAGGGACTCTGCGAGTAAACTGTTGAACTCCTGCACCCCGGGCTGGCTGTTGACTTGGAAAAAGTGGTCGTCAGACGGCTGGAAGAGTTCCTCCGTCTCATCCTCCTCCTCTATCACCCTCCTGCTGTGGTGGCCATCTTTCTTCTTGTCATGCACCTCATGCACCGTGTGTCCATTCTTATGGTGGGAATACTCAGCATAGTCCTTACAGCTGCTCCCCTCCATGTCAGAAGAGTTCTGGTGAGTGAAACCCTGGAATTCTGTGCCGTTGTCCTGACCGTTGTGTGATGTTGAAACAGTCTCAAATGTTCTTTGTTCGATGGTCTCCAAGAATGTGTTTGAATTTTCCATCTCAGAGGGTAATATACCAGATGTTTTTACAGTGGAATCTGAAGCTTCAAGGTCTGAAACAAAATCTTTCCTAGCGTAGCTGGAGGCATCGCTGGATGCCACCTGACTGCGTCTGCTGGTCAGGGACTCACCGACACTTGTGGGCTGAGGGGACTGGAGGGTTTGAGTGTTGCCACGGGGCTCAGAGGAATGGCTGTAGGAGGGAACAGACAAAACAAGTGTTAGACATAAAACCTGGCATCTGATTAATCTCATTGGAACTAGCAATGTGCCAGTTTGTATACAATTGTTAGTATAAAAATTTAATTACACAGCAAAAATATTTTAAGATCAACAAGATAATTTGATTCTTAAATATTTAAAAAAAATTTTTTATTAATTTTCTTCTTCAAATCCAAATAAAAAATGTAATATAATTTGTATTTATTTAAAAACTAGCAAACAAAATATTTGTATCAAAATACCCATCCATTTACCTTCTCACACCAAGTCTTTGCTCAAGTAAAGATTTTAGGTTGGGTAGTGTTTGCCTGAGATCATTTGTCCCTAAACCACAGTAGAAGCGAAGCTAAAAACAATAGAAAACATTTTTACAATGAAGCAAATCCTACAACTATTGCAAGAGATATGATATAATACAGATTGTTGACCGCTGACTTAGTAGGAAACAAAACTTGCCTGACTTATGTTTTTATTTAAAAGAAAAACAGCATAATTGTACTGGAACTTTTCTTTGCCTTTCCCATATAAAGGAAACCTGGGTGAAAAAAAATAGTTCACATAAACAACACTAGCATTGAGTATACACCAACATCAGTAGTAGCTTATATGATCTAAGTTAACATCTAGGCCAACAGTACAAATAAATAATAAAATTTGTAGTATTTTCAGTTTTCAAACCTGGGGGTCCATGGGGCAAGCAGAGTTCACCTGTTTCTGTGACCTCGGCATATGAAGGGATAGTGGGGTCAGCACAATGCCCAGCAAACTTTACTTTCCCTCACGTGAGTTAGGTACCCATCAGAGCTGGGTGAACTCGGGGGGACATTCTACTGAGTTGAACCTAGATTCGAACTTGAGACTTTCAGGTTAGCAGTTTACCGCTAGGCCATGCTGTTTAATTTTTATAGAACTTAATAACTGAGTATATTACTGAAAAACTTTTAAATTAAGATAAAACGTCTCTGAAGCACAATTAGTTGACTAGTATAAGGGAAATACTAGTGTAAAGTATTTTTTTTAACGTGTGTTTTATGGTGTGAGATAAATGATGCCAGCTCACTCTCTGTCCTTCTCTGTAAGTTTACTGTGGATGTGGTCAATGATTGTGGAGCGAGAGCCGCGGTGAACCATGGGGTAGCGCAGTGGCATGTCCATGAAGTGGGACACCATCTGTGTCAGGTGGCAGGTGAAGCCCAGGGCCACAGACAGGCGGATCTCGTCCTGACCTGCAGGAAAACCTGGCACTTAATCTTCTGACATAATAGTTTTTTATTTTAACTTAGGTTGAACAGAGAATTTTAATTTTTCTCTAAAGGTGGAGGAATTGAAATTTACCATGATAGTCTTCAGCATTAGGCAGCCTGACACCATGAATGAAAAAGTTCTGTTTGTCATCCTGTAAAAAATTATTTGCCAAAAGAACTGTAACTTTTCTTTAATCACTGGATGTCAATTATCCAGTAAAACTGTAATTATTCTCTAATCATTGAATGTTAAACAATGATCCCATCAAAACAAACAATTATCTAAACATGCTCCCTTACCTGGGTGATTGGGTAAATATAATGAACCATCTCATTAATAATTTGCTTCCTTCTAAATAAAACTTGCGCATTTTCCTTAACCAGCATTTCCCTACAAACATATTCAAAAAATTTTATAATGTCATTCACAACAGAAATATTTAAATCTTATTTGAATTTGAATGATTTAGACACCAAAACTTATATTCAAGTTAAAACATTTTTAAAATAAACTCTAGTGAAAAACAAATAAGCTTTCAATACCTTGACTGAATGTGCATAGTTCTCTTTTCTTCTGTATCCTTAAGCATCTTCTGAAGTTGAAGTCTTTTTTCTTTTAAATTGTTTGCTATTTTTTAAAAATGTATGTAGGTTATTTGATATCAAAATTAGTGTTACATTTGGAAAATTAATTTCCAAAATGTAAGTCTAGCATAAATAAAAAAAATTATATGCAAATAGTACTCTATATATTTGAATGTAACATGATCATTTGGTGGGCATACATCACTGAAATTTGCAATATAATGCTGTCAATTACCAGGACTTATATTATTTTAAAAATTCAATGTTTTTAAATTGTTGTAACAAAAGCAAATTGTTAAATTATAATTCCAAAGTTTATCAAGCAGCCTATTTACTAAGTGATTCATGACTAGCTCTTCAAACTAACAGCAAAAATACATTCAACTTACATCTACCATTTTGTTGTACTTTATACTTGTCTAACTCTTCTTGTTCACACTGTTTCTGCTGTGTCTGCCACAGAAGTTCTTTACGGAGTTGTCTAACCTTCATTAGCAAAACTTCTCTGTAGGACAGCTGAAATTAAATTAAATTATTTAAATGAAGGGCTTCCATTTAATGAAAAGTAATTAAATTTTAAGACATTTCTACAGCTTAAAAATGTAAAAAGAATTTAATGTCACCCACCTTATCAGAACTTTCATTGGAAGTCAACAGTTTGTCTTCAATGTCTGAATGTATTCTTTTAACAGAAGCTTGGGTCTGCTTGATAGCTCTTTGTACAGTATGTATCCTTTAATTTTAAAAAATGAGTTGAATACTTCAAGGATGAGATTAAGATTTTTAAATAAATATATCACATTTTTTAAATAAAAAGTACCTGGACAAGTAGTTGATGTTATAAGATGGTTTCAGCGAGGACTGATCAACTTTAACCACAGGAGGAAAACTGTCGGTTGGAACCACTTTGTCTAAGATCTAGAGATCAGAAAATACAATCAATTCTTTTTTTTAACTTAAATACTTATTACAGGACAGATAAAACATTTTATTTCTTTATTTGTTTATTATAAAAAAATTAAACTCAGAAGCTCGGAACTTAAAATGGAATACTATATAATAATAAATAAGGTGTTTTCATTTCTGTTATCAACACCTATACATTCCATGAGTTTTTACATGCCAACAAGTGATTGCAAGTGTAATGGTTTATTTTCCAATAAAAATAAATAAGACTTAGAGACACACCCATTGGCTAAGCTGTGGACTGGCCGTGGAAACATCATAGTGTATGAAAATATTATTGAACATTCCAAACAACAAAGTATTAGGTGGATACTTGACCCCAGGGACTTGCAGCTGAAATTTGAAAAAAAAAACTGAGCTGTAAAATATAGTGATGGCTAGCACATTATTTGTATGAGGAACAGTAAAATGTAGTGATGGCTAACAAATGATTTGTATGAGGAACAGTAAAATGTAGTGATAGCTAGCACATTATTTGCATGAGGAACAGTAAAATGTAGTGATGGCTAGCACATTATTTGTATGAGGAACAGTAAAATGTAGTGATGGCTAGCACATTATTTGAATGAGGAACAGTAAAATTTAGTGATTGCTAGCACATTATTTATATGAGGAACAGTAAAATGTAGTGATTGCTAGCACATGATTTGTATGAGGATTGTAGTGATGGCTAGCACATTATTTGTATGAGGAACAAGGAAAAGTGTTTTTTAATATGTTTGTTTTATTTTTATCTCTCTTTTATATTAGCTATTTATTGAATTAACCTGGTCAGGATATGAAGGATCAAATGTCCCACCACAATAACAAAAAAATCCTCAACAGCTTACAGAACTAATTCATGTTACATTACATGAGCTAAATATTTTCTGTAACAGTGTACTGAAATTCTACTCTGGCTACTATCATAAAAAAGCTTTTAACCAAATGTAGTAGGTTTATCTATTAATCAAACATACCTTGGAGGAGAAAAACACCAATCCTGATAAATGAACTTGTGCCATTATAGCTACTTTAGACTTCTGTTCATAAACAAACCAAATCCTTAAAACTAAAACTGTATAAAGAGGTTAAGGACTTTTAATTAGATGTCTTACACTTTCTTCTATGCTGTCACATATAAGTTAAAATATGTAAATTTGTATTTAGGGATGTAACACACTCTGATTCACCTTCTTTATAAATTTTTATTTCATTTTAAACTTAGCCATACTTAGTCAAGTATAAAAACAAAAAGTAACTGCACAGCTACTAAGGATACATTTGGTGGTGCCATCTATTTCTGCATCACAGCGAAGTAAATCAAAACTTTGCCATGTTGGGTTCTGACAAACCAAAAAATAAATATTAAACAGTTGATAATTAGGCCTATATTGAGGAGACAATTGTCAATTACATAATTATAATTTATGCATTTGTCTATCATAAAAAAATTAATATTTTTCATCAAGTGTAAAAGTAAGTCTTTTAACAGTGCATTTGTTTGGGTAAAATGGATAACTAAAACACAGTAGTTGGATATAAAACTGTAAAAGTTAATTCTACTAAAAATGTATGAAGAATATAACTCTTACAGAGCTAATTAAGTTTAAAATGATTAAACAAAATCTCAAAACTATGATAAATGAACAACATTTTATATTTATCATATGATAACGGGTTTCACTTACCAAAGAACCAATTATTTTCTCACTGGTGTAAAAAGCTGAATGAAACAAATAAATAAAACTATCAGTAACAGCTTTAGCAATAAGGGTGGAATAAAATGATAAATCCTTTTACAACATTAAACTCTTTAGATGAATTATTTTTTCTGTAAACAGGTAAATAAAAATAAGTACATACACTTTTCTTTTTCATCTTTATGAAGGGTGAAATAAACTTGCAGTTTATTTAAATTAACATCTTGATCTTGAGGACAGTACAAGTTTCGTACAGCAATACTATGTAAATGCCGCAGCCTTCTCTGGAATATTTTTAACAAAAATTAACAGAATAACTAGAAGATTTACAAAAGTTATGCAATTTAATCATTTTTAAATCAGTTTCAACCTTATTGTTAACAATTAGCGTTTTAGAGTTGACATTAGCAAATATGATATAGCACTCCTTCTTTAAGAAGATTATATTATTGTGGCTTTATCTGACCATAGTATTACAACCCTACCCAAAATTGGGTTATAGTCAAATGGACAATAAAACAATAGCCCCCACTCTACTCCATTCCACCCTAAAATATAAATGACCATTTCTCATGAAAACAAACATGCTCTTTAAAATAGAACTTGCTGCCGTAACTCAATTACCGGATGGATTTACATACCTGCTACTAGATCTACTACTTAGATCTAACTACTGAAGTAATACCAGAGAATGAACATTTCATTGAAATGCAAACAAATGACTTCTGTCAGAGTACTCAGAGTGAGTAGGTTTCTTACTTTCTAGACAATTCCATTTTCTGACATCAGTTTATCTAATACTCCTTTTTAAAATTTGCAACAAGATCTAGCATAGAATGATCTATATTAAGCTCCTGTTATTTATTTTCTCTGTTGGCCTACCCTGCCGGTTCTTTTTTTAGCACTGCCAAGTCTACTGGAAAAGTAAGTATTAAGTAATCAAGTATTATTAAGTTTAAGTAAAGATTAAATCATTAAGAAGTAGTCAGTAGTGGACAGACACTTGTAAAACATGTATTAACAAACCTGATAAGTAGGTAAATTGAATGGGCTTTTAACCTCTGTAGGAAATTCCGCTCCTTGCATTTTAAGTTTTTTTTAAATTTATTTTAAGAAATTACAAACATTTTTAAAACTGTTAGATGTCTGGCATATTGCTGGTGTCAACAACAATACAGGGGCAGATAGACAGGATACCATATTTTGATCACATGACTTCAGTGGTTATTTAAAAAATATACCATACAAATTTAGTGTGTGCTGCTTTTCGTGATTGTATATTATATTGGGGTAAAGTATTTTAATCTTTGTTTTTAAAATGTATTATAATGTTGATTTAGAATGTTAAAAATAATAAATATAAATAAAAATACGATTTAACATCACCAGTTACTACTTGCATAACAAGCATTATTCCGCACAAGCAGCAAGTAAAATTCTAATTTTTAAAGTAAAAAAAATCTATAAATAGAATTGACTCCAGCAGATGAAGTTTTTTTATGGTTAGGGCCTACTTTCTGTTTTACAAGTTACAAAATTTCTAAGTTTTTCACAGAATTTAGAATCCACTAGATTTACTGAAAATAGATCTACACCATATAAATCTAGATCTAGATTAATATGGCTGGTAGCTTTTGGTCAAGCTCACATTAGTAAGTACTGCAACAACTACCGTCCCGGCGTCCCCATAACTCACTCACTGACTCAGTACTCTAGATCTAGAATTGTAGAATCTAGATTCTAGATATACTACTAGTACTAGATCTAGATTTACTACTAGAGATCTAGATCTACTCTAGATCTAGACTCTAGATCTAGTAGTGAGTCAGTCACTGAGTTAATTAATAATTAATCCTGTGCTGTCCTTTTTATTTTTAGTTTTTAATTTTGTTTGGCTGATCGATTTTTATATCTTCAGCATTGTTTATTAGCTTCACAGAACTTCACAGCTTGAACTCTCAGTTGTTCATTTCTGATCCAATTTTTTAATATTCTAGGCCTAATTAATTAAATTAGGTTTTTAGCGCAATTTCCATACTGACAATTGCGATTATTAATTCGTTATTTCTCGATGGATGGATGTGTGTCCGCAGCTTTAAGTCGTATCTCCTCCTCAACGAAGCAATATCGAGGACTAGATCTAGTTCCTGGATTTCCCGGAAAAGCCAAAAAACCTTGAAAAAATGCAGTTTTTGGCCCATATCTCGGCAACCAGACCACTTAGCGACTTGAAACATTTACCAATCGATTCCTGCCATAATTTAGAACAATATTGCCGAAGAGAGTTTTCAAAAATATCCTTTCGTTCGGTCACAAAAAATTAATTAAGGAAATTGCGCTTAAATTGTCACTAGACTTTTTATTAACTTGTTTTGTATTACTTTTTTCATTTTTGCAGCCAACAGTGGATTCTTGACAGACAAGATTTGTGTAGAGAGAGGCATTATGACCTGACAATACTTACAGAAGATGAATATCAAAAGATTATGATGCTTTTTGCAAACTGTAAGTAGTAGGTCTATATATTTACGTAACACCATACAAATAAGGCCGATGCTAGCCGGAAAAAGATATGCATGCGCAATGGAGAGAAACCATGGCTTGCCTTCACGGTGATGTTTTCGATGGTACTGCGCATGCGTGTGTTTACAACCGCAGAATTCTAGCCCTAACCCTAATCCCATCCCTAACTCTAATCCTAACCCTATCCGCTAACCCTAAAAATAACCCTAAACCCTAGGTCACTGCGCATGCGCAGAACTATCTTTTGCTGACTAGGTGGAGATGTCGGGCGAAAAATCTTTTTCCGAGTAGTCATTTCATACAATTAATTTATAATCACTGGGAGTGTGCCTGAAGATATAGCACTTAACTTTAAATGAAATAAATAAGCCAATGCTATCTGTTTGTTTTTAATTTAAACAAATGTGGATATTGTCATTAGGTAAAATAACAATGTATAATCTATTGCTGTTTGATCTTATCAATAACACCTAATTGTTTTTATTGTATCTTTTTCTCAAGCTAATATACCATTGTTAGATCTATATTATGTTATTTTCTATTTCACTTGAAGTCATTCAAGCTCTTGGAGAGCAGCTAAAGTTCAGGCAGCAAGTTATTGCCACTGCTACTGTTTATTTCAAGAGGTTTTATGCCAGGTAATCAACTTTGTAGTACTTTTTGCTTTCTCTTTAAAATTATAGCTTTAATGTCATTTGAAAAAAAATCTATTTATGCATGTCTGTTGGTATTTACATATATCAAAACAAGAAAAAAATTCTGACATAGAAAAACAAAATTTTATTACAATGTTTCAGCTGTCAATTTAATTTTCATTCTTGCAGCTTTAATCCTAATAACTGAATACACAGTGGAACTTAAAGGTTATTAGACTGTGTTTTGTATTTTTTATCAAATTTCTTTTAATAAATAATTTCAGAAATTCACTTAAGTGTATAGATCCTTGGCTGATGGCACCAACTTGTGCATTTTTAGCTTCTAAAGTAGAAGTAAGTATTGTGAAATACTTTTGAAGATTTAGTTTACATCTAAGATTGTACAGCCAATAAATAATTTTCTTAAACATGAAATAATAATACAAATGTAGTTTGTGTTCATTGTCTTTGACACCTGGTTGTTTTGTTGGGTTTTTTTTTAAATATTCTAAAAATGTTTTCAAATTTCTACATTTATCCTTTTAAATTGAATTGTTATGTTTTTTTTTTAGGAATTCGGTGTTATATCAAATAGTAGGCTTATGACAACCTGCCAAAATATTGGTAAGTCAAACATACTCATTCTGCTTAACTAACATGAAAGTTAAACAGCAATTTGCTGGAATAAGGCATAATAGTTATCATTATTTAAAAAGTATTTAATGTAATTAACAATGTATTTAATTTCAGTAAAAAATAAATTTAGTCATGCTTACAATGGAGAATACCCATACAGAACACAGCATGTTTTAGAGTGTGAATTTTACCTGCTTGAGATGATGGTAACAACTTTTTTATGTTTTCATTACAATATTTGTTATAAAAATGTAATCAACCAAGAAGTTGTGTAAGTAAACTTAACCTTTTGTTCCTGGCAATCCTGTTTCTGTGACCTTGAGTTATAAAGGAACAATCTGAACATTGTGGTCAGCACTGATCAGAGCTGGGTAGACTCTGTGGTATTATACAAACTTGAGTAGTGTAGTATTCTGTTAATCTCATGTTTCAAATGCTTCTAGGATTGTTGCTTGATAATGTACCACCCTTACAGACCTCTTGTAAAATTTTGTGCTGATCTGAATTGTGAAGCGGATTTATTACCTGTTGCATGGTAGGTGCTGTTTTAAAAATTCAATTTTCTTCTGTAACTTTTATATTGTGTGGTTGTGCTAGCAGTTAATTTACATTCTACCTAAGCTGTCATCTTCTCCATTTTACTGTTGGTTAAATATACTAGATGCTAATTGTCTGTTTTATATATTTAGGAAAATGGTAAATGATTGTTTACGGACAGATGCACCATTGTTGTATCCACCATATCTTATTGCACTTTGTAAGTAAGAGGATTTTAGGAAATTTAAATAATTAATCACAACGCAGTGAAAAACTTTGAGCTATTTTAATTAATTTTTTTTTTTGGGTAGTTATTTATTTCTTTAATTTGAAAATTTTAATTTACTACTTTTGATTATATTTTATAAGATACATGTTTTTATTATTTTTAAATTATTGTAACTGTCAAAATCTTTAAAATATCTCATTTTGCTAGTGAAACAAACTTGATACATGTTTTGAATGCCTAAAAATGTCTTTGTTTTTACTTTACATATAATAGTGATAGTTGTAAATAAATCTTATATACTCAACTTGAATTCAAATAACAGTCTGTTTTGTTTTGTTTCTATAAACCAGCTTGTCTTCATTTAGCCAGCATTATTAAACAAAAAGACATCAAACAATGGTGTGCTGAACTGAATGTAGATAATGATAAGGTAAGAAATATGTCTATAGCAAAGGTTTTGAATCGCCTGAGAATAATAAATCCTGAAACAAAACTTGTTTAAATCAGTTCCAAAATAATAAAATGATTTAAGTGACCTATTGCCTTCAAATATTAAAATATATTAAAAGATTAAACATGAGTGAACATTTCCAGTGTATGGAGGTAACACGCATGATGGTATCTTTATATGAGCTGTGGAAGACATATGATGAGAAGAAAGAAATACAAGCTATACTAGCAAAAATGCCTAAACCAAGTCCTTCAAGGTAACTTGATGTGTACTAGTCTATTGAGTGTAACAGCTGCTTTCTCTATGTGAACTGAGTTTTGTTTTTAATAAATATCTGTGATGACTGGGGTGCTTTTTGTGTTTTTATTTTCTTTCTATTTGAAGTGTTCCATGTTGGGTTAACTAGTTTTTATTTTAAACTGAGTGTTGGTGTTTCTATAACTAGGATAAGTTTTATACCTATTCTTAGTAATTGACTTCATTGAACAGATGGTAGGGACAGGTCTCGCTTTAAAAAAAAATGCTGAAATTTTAAAAACAAATGGGAAAAATTATCTTAAAACTGTTAGCTCTTACGAACAGTGGCATAAGACATGGATTTCATATTTTCCAATACTATGAGCTAATTTTTAACATATATTAATTAAAAATATAATTTGATAAGATTAACAGCAGAAGAGTTTTTATGGAATTTTGCAGTTGATTTATTATGAGATAAGTGATTCAAATAAAACGTTTATTTAAAAAAATAATTTAAATGCTCTTCAAAACTAAACAAATGAATTAAAGTTTAGATCTGAGGTATGAGCCACAAGTGGTTTGTATTGTTTTACTATTCGTGTTTCTATAAAATGCTAGCTCAGTCTGTCGAAAATGACAAGTTAGTACATTGCCTGCCTTCTTTGGTTTGAAGTTGTGTACTTGATACTATAAATGTGTATTTAGTTTTGTGATCACTTCCATAAATGATGTCATGTGGAGGAAGGAGTGGTAGAATGTTGTAACAATTAAAAGGATAGCCTGAATTTTTATACATAGAGAATAAAAACAACCAATGCAATATTCAAGACCACAACACAGTATCGAAGTATATTATTTATATAAACTTTGCCAGTGGACCGTTATATTACATTTAGCATTTTAATCAAGCAAACTGATCAATAGACACTTATCCTGTTAGATTTCTGCTCTACTTTCAATTGTCAACGGTGATAGCAAACTAATAAAAACGATCATGTGATGGAGAGCTGGGGTTTAGCTAGTATTGTGGAAATAGAAAAAACAAAATCACTTAGAAGATTTAAGTGACATCATTAAAAGAATTCCCCTCTGGCACTTGTGTTATCTTGTTTATTTCTGCTGGATTTTAAACAGTTCTCGAGATTTGAATCAATTGTACACACATCTTTTTTATTTACCCATCACACTTTTGAGAAATGTCATTTTTACTCACATCTTCAAACCATGACATCATTCTGACTGCATGAGTATGTATGATGTATATGAAATGATTTTTCAAATAATTTGCCAGTTAAGTAAAGGTTCAGTTAAAAAGTATTTTTCACTCTTCTGAAAAGTTTGACAAGAGCGTAAGCAACTCCTTGCTATTGTTGTCTGAATGCTTTAAATCAGTCACTGCTATTTGTGAGCAGTATTGACATCAAGTGCACTTGACCATAAAAGAGCTGACACATTCTAGATAATGGTGATGCAAATTGTCAATTCACTATCCTATTTAATTTGATTTTCAAGTTTTATGAATGAAAAAAATGTCTTTCAGACCCCCTTCAGAGGCACCAAACCTGCAAGATGGTAGCTCACAGCAACAGCAAAATCAGCAACAACAAATGTCTTCAGGGGTTTCTTGATTTAAGCAGTTTCCATTCTCAAACAATTGTTAATACTGTATATAGCTTTATTATACTGTACCTTGACTGTATTATAAATAATCGTGTAAATTCTTATATTAGTGAGATTTATGACTGCCATAGTTAATTGTAGTTTTCTGTCAAGGAATAATTGTGTGTACATTATGCTCTACTTTATTAAAATCTGATCCCTGGTTTTTTGAGGCTGTAAAATATAATTTATGTTTAAAAGCTAAAGCAGCTGTATTAAATATTTATCCATCATTTGACAAAATGAGTTCATTAATCATACTGTAATTTTTTTACATTATATATCTTTTTACCATTTAACACTACCTTTCAAAACTTGGTAGAAGTAGAAGTATTTTAAAATTGACTTAATCAACTCAATGAATGTTTTTGTTTTCAAATATAACTGACTTTTAAAGAATGTTTATAAATTGCAAGCAATTATTGTTGATTAATCTATACTCAAATAATAATTAAATGTATATCCTGAATAGATTTGCAATTAATTAGTGTGAAATCTCTGGCTTAGATAAGACTATTTTTATGTCATAATACCTTATCAAAAATGTATTTTAGTATTAGCATTAGAACTCAAAAAAGAAATTATCTTTTTATGTTATGTTTTAAGCAAATGATTTATATATTATGGAATGTATGAGTTGGGCTTTCTGTTGTACTCAATGCATTTAAAATCAAAAGATGTATTCAAAATAATTCATTTTTCTGGTGTGTTACATGATTATATTCTTCTAGTTTTCTGGTTAGAATACAGTATCGATCAATATAGGCATTTTAAAAACATAATTGCTTTAACTTAGACTACTTAGAGAGAAAAATGTATTATGATGCTAACTAATATAAGCCACACTGATGACATAAGGCAGCTCACTGTTAAAAAAAGAAAAATAACTTCTGTATTGTGATTTCATCAATAAATTTAATACAAACAGTTGTTAAACAAAAAAAACAACTAAAAAAGATCTTTTACAATTATTTGAACATTCAAAGATAACAGTTTTAAAGTCTTTGGTCAGTTTCTGTTTAAGTGTCAATACATTTTTTTCTGCACTGCTTCTAATTTCAAGTTTATTTATTCCTATTATAAAAGTCACATCTTGATAAAGGGGATTTACACAGGAAGTCACCTGCTTTTCAAATAAACAGCTCAACTGTAGGTATTGATCAATGAATATAAATGGTATCACAGATAAAAATTATGTATTCTAAAAATAATTTAATATATTATAAAAATAGGGTTAAAAATCACATTAAATAAAATATGGAAATTTTTAAAAGACTCAACGGTTAAATAGTGTGAAACTGTTTCAAAACAAGCACAGTATCACCTATCAGATCTAAAACCATTTTGTTACAATTTAAAACTACCTGCAGATCATTTTTTTTTTAAATAAATGAGTATTTTTACATGTTTTTGTAGGTTATACAATTTATTATGCTACTGAACTTGCTGCCGCAGTAAATGTGCAAAATCATTGGCATCTAGAGTTATTCTTTCACCAACTACTCTCATGTCAGTGCCATCTAGTGCTATTATATCACTGGCTCTTCTCAGGTGAGACTGGGCTTCATGTGAGGCTGCCAGTTGATACAGAACGCCATCAATTTCAAACTGACCTGCAATACTCAACAACTCCTGGCTCCTGCTCCCCTGTAATCAGAGTTAACAGGTTATATGATAGACACACAGGGGAATAGTTGTAATATATCTTGTAATTATTGTAAGAGGGTTAACAGTTTATAAGATACTAATAGACCTGTTGCATGCACATTGGTCCGATCAAGTTCTAGTGAAGCAACAACTAAGCATTTCATCAATGTGTGACCTTCAGCTTCAGCAACGATTCTGGGCGGTGTAAGGGCACTCTTGGAGCCACCATTTACACAACCACAAGGGCGTTAGAGTGAGCCACAGGGGCGCTGGCGGATGCATCTGGTGCACTTAGAAATCATATACACATCAAGGGGAGGCAAATCAGACTTAGGTCATGGGGGGGGGGGGTCAAATCTGTTAATATTGCAGAATGCCATGGTGGACATATAATCTGACAGAGGCGTCCACAGTTTTGTGACAGAATCAATCACAAGCTGTGCTTTTAAAGCTGGAGGTGTGTTTGCCACCTAACTTTACTGAATGACCAAAAAGTAGAAATGTTAAGTTCTGAAAACTAACTCATTTCTGGAATTAATTAATTAAACTTAAATTACCTGCCCTCTCCCATTGGCCATATCATCCATAGTGACATCAGCAACAACATCAGCTCCTACTGCTATGCTATCATTGGATAAAGTCTCTAGGTAATCTACACCATGAAGATTGAAATCTTCACCTGTCTCACTTAAAAGCTGCACATCTTCCATAGATGAACAATTGCCAAACATTTCACCTTTAGTCAGAAGAAAATGACATTCTTTAAAACTTTTCAATGTTGTAAATAAACTTAAGAGGAAGATTATTGAGAAAAGTCTGAATTCCTAAATAAGTGTATGATATGCAAATAGAAATGTAAGTTGTAATTACTTTTATTTTTAATAACTTTTTAAAAGCAATACTTAAGTATAATTCTAAATGTTGAGATATTGCAATACATTGCCCTGACATTGCACCAAACAAACTAAAACATAACACAAAAACAGCTCACCTGTATTGACAACTTGATTTCTCTCATTCAAATAAACTATAGTTTCTGCTTCCCTGTCTTCCAGTTCTTGAAGGTACCTTCCAGCCTCTATGAGATCATTAAAGATTAAACTTAGACATTTTTTTAAAATTTGCAACTCCACATTTTATAAAAAATATTTAGGATGCTGCATTGTTTCTACCAACCTGAAAAAAAATCTTACCCTGAGTTTCAAGAATGTCTTGCTGGTCAATCAAATGCTGCCTGACCAGTCTCCTGCTGTGGCCCCTCCCACTATAGTCATCCTCATCATTTGAGTACATGCCATCCTCAGCATCCTCCAGCACCACACCCACTGAGTCCTGGTCCTCGTAGTGTCTGTGTATGTAAGCCACATCATCACCACTGTGGACTTCCATCCCATGAGCACCTGACATGTGCATCTTCATGACAATGTCACTGACAAATGACTGCATACACATGTGACACTGAGCAGGGAGCAAATGTTCTCTGTGGGAGTTGATGACGTGGACAGCCAGGTCATATGTGCGCATGAAGGACACACTGCAGAATGGACAGCAGTACGTGGTGCTGTTTGCACTGTGTAAGCTGTTCTTCATGATGTGAGGCGCCAGCAAGTGGACTTTCCTGGCATGTTCTGACAACAAACGACTTGAAGGAAAACTGCTTTGACATTCTGGACAGATATGAGCTTCAGTTTGTAGATGTTGGCTTCTTACATGGTTATACATTGGATGTAGACTCTGATAGCCTGTAACAAGCGTTAGAAATTTACAACAGGAAAACTTTTTTTTTATGTACATTTAATGTAACAATTTTTTCTAATAAAACTAGAGATGCTTTGAGTTTTAATTATTGAATGAAATTAAACTGACCTGCTCCACAAAATGGACAATGGACTGGCACTGCCCCATTGTGAAGAGTGACTCTATGTACAGATGCCAACTCCATGTTAGGCAGCCATGCTGGGCAGAATGGGCATTTGAGTTCACCTTCCAGTGTCTGCTCGTGTGCTTTTTTTAGGTGTTTGTGTAAAGCAGGGCCTGACTCAAAAACTTTGTCACACAAACGGCAAATGTTATACTGGTTAAGTTCAGGGTGAACTTTCAAAGTGTGACTCAGTAACGATGCTCTGTCACTGAACACAATATTACACCTAAAAATAAAAGGTTAACATTGTTCAGTTGCAATAATTTAAAGATAACTCAGAATGGAAATTATTTTCCACTTTCAGATTAATTAATGTTTTTTTTTCTTCTACCACTTTAAATGGACATATTTCAAATGGAAAAAAACAGCAATTCTAAATCTATGTTCTTACATTAAAGTAAAGAGTTATATTTATAACCACCAATGTACAAACTGGTAAGATATTCAACCATGAGACAGTACCTGCTACAAGATAATAAAGATCTCTCTCCTCTAATCAGCTGATGATGGGGTGTCAACAGGCTGACTAGGCTTCTACGTGGATGGGCCTTAGATCAAAAGAGGCAGAAGTTAATATTTGGATATGAGACAAGTGAATACAAAACATAAATTCCTACAAGTATTTTAAAATGATAAACACAGTTTAAACACTGGTTAAATATTGCCTTATTTTTTTTTAAGGTAAAGTGGAAAACTAATTTAAAATGGTTAAAAGTTGAATTAATCATCATGTTATTATTTTTAAGCAAAGAAAAGAGTGTTCTTAACTTTTTTAAATTGAAATTTAAAGGTTTATAAAAATTTAAAGAAAAAATAAAAATACATTGTGAGAAAGATCCATGTGAAGTTCCAGCTCATGTTTATCCAAAAATTCAGAATGACAAAACCTGCAGGTTTCCACATAATGTTCAATCCCATGCTGTAGATGCAAATGGCGCCTAAGCTTAGGTGGTGTGGCAAAGTAGATGGGGGGATCACAGCACACAGGACAAGCCAAGCGGCTTCTGGCTCGTAACTCCTCTAAATAAACTGTATCCCTGGATTCACAGGTACTGTGGTGAGATCTCACATGTGTGAAGAGGACGTAGTCACTGGGAAAGAGGCGAAGGCACACTCGACAACATGGAAGACCTGGGCGAGGTCCTGCATCCACTGCCGCTTCATTCTCAATGGGAACAGAATAATCATTTGCTTCTGAGTCAGATGGGACATCTGTAACTAGTAAAAATAAGATCAAAAGAACCATAAAATTTGCAAATAGAAAATTGTTTCCCCCCCCCCCCCCCCCCCCCCCCCAAATTTTGGACATTAGCCATAATTCTTTTAATATATTCCTCATTTCTTACCATTAATTTCAATCTCTTCTTTCACATCTATTGTATCACAGTCTATATTTATTGTGGCATTGAAATGTAAAAATTTGAAAGGCTGATTTTCTAATCTATTTTCTTTCACTTCATCTCCCATACCTAGAAAAAAATGAAATACAGATCAACTGTAATACATTTATTTAAAAATAATTATGTAATGACATTATTTATTTAAGAATAAACATATTTTTTCTAATAAGCCTCTCACCTAGTGATATATGACTGCTTGGCTCCTGAAAGGTAAGTATGATTGCTTTAACTGTCATTTTATCAATTACATGTACAATTAAAATACACATAGTTGTTCTAGCTCTTAAAATGCAGTCAGATAGATGTTAAAATTACTTTTTTTATTTAACTGCTAATAGGCAAGAAATGAACTGGATGAAAACTTACTTCCACTATTTGAATATTTCTAGATCGAGTTCTAGGTATGAGTTCTGTACCTCCAGGGGGAATAAGCACTTCCATGACAACATCACCCATGGCTGAGAGGGGAAACATCACAGGGTTATAATCTCCAGTCTGGCGAGACTTCATAACTGTTTTAAAAATAATGTACAGCACAGCAATAAAACAATTTTAAATCTTTTCAATGATTCAAATTAGAAAAAAAATTTTTATAGAAACTTTTAAAGAAACAATGAAACAAAGAATTTTTTTTTTATAATTAGTAATACTTTGTATTATATATAAATGTTTTAGATACCCATTTCTTCTCTTTTAACCATCATTTCTGCTCTCTGAAGTGCAGGTGTCATGATCTGGCTCAGATTGTACACAATAGGCATCCCATCCTTGAGATAAATGTGTACACATCTCAAAGTTTCATCTATATGAACCAGTAATAAATTCTTTATCTCATTCACTAAATATATCAAGCTGTTGAATACACAGCTTGACTAGTCTAATTCAGCTATTTTTGGTGTTGCAAAAATTGAACATAAATTACCTCATTGCAATGCATAGGAGCTTGTGAAGGGTTAGCAAGATTTTTGACACGCCTTAGCATATTATCTCCCTTGATTGTGACAACAACATTATCTTCTCCTTCAGTGATGTCTTCCACTCTATTTATTAAATGATACATGACAAAAAATGTAGCTCAGCTATTGCAAGTCTCAAACTTTAAGGAACAGAATATAGCTTTTACTATTTACCTAGCATCAATGAACCTAGCATTGGCACTATGTTTGGCAACAGCTTTACAGTAGCGCCGTACGTTGTCTCTAAGTTCTAGTGGTGTCATGTAGTCATGATCATGTAGGACAACAGCTGGGTCTCCATGCTCAACATTTTTGTCAGCAACCATTTTCTCCACAGGTCTAAAACATCTTGTTTCTTTATTAATTCTGAAATCTAAAAATTTTATTCTAATAAAGGTATTATCATTCAACTGAAAGTATTTTTTAAACAAGTTCCAAATTATCTAAATTATTTTAAGAATATTCCAATGTAATTTTTTTAAATAAACATTTTCAATGCAATAAAATCTTTAGACAAATAAAGATTTTGTTTCAAATCTTAATACTGAAATTCTAAAAACTTAAATTCTTTGCTCAGTTAATAACATGCAATTTTAGTATATCAAAGATTTAAACACTTCTAATAAAGGAAGCTTTTTAAAAAGTATCTGTATATAAATGTGACATTTAAAAAGTATCGGAATATAAATGCAACAATAAGAAAGTATCTGAATATGAAATAATCTCAATATGAATCTGATATTTTTCTTAACATTTACCTCTAGGTGGAGTACTGCTCGGTGAGTGTATTTTTCTTCTCAATATCATGGTTGGGCCTTTCTTGCGTTGTTCAGGTGAAACCAGCACAAGACGAGGTTTAGGTTCAAAAACCATACAGAAGGGACCAACTATGATTAAGCTTGTCTGTAATTTGTAAGATTAATAATAAGGAGTTTTTTTATTATAGATTAAGTTCTAATAATATGGTCATAAGATTGTCATTATAATTAATTCAAAATAATGAATATTACTTTTCAGTAAGAGTGAAGTAGACACAAACCTTTCCATCTTGATGAAAAGTTGATTGTGGAATAAAAAACTGGTCTCTTTTAACATCCCCAATCTCTGGAGAACTTGATGGTAACAAACTTATTAGTTCATAGTCTCTTTCCAGAGAAGATATTGATGGAAGTGTTATGGTGGTGGGTGGTGCCTTCAAATTACTTTTAGATGGGACTTAAATGGAAAATAGAACTTGTTACTAATGAAATGAAACAGATATTTTAGATTAATGATGAATGAAATTGTTTTCAGACTGTTTTTAAACTGAAAAAAAAAGTATTCACCAGGCTGTTTAGAACCATCATCTCCAGATCCTCTAATTGTATCAGTACTATTTGGTTGCATTGTAATTCTAAAAAAAAGGACAGTAAGTTATTAGTTTTAAAATAATACAGTTTGTATCTTTAAAATATGTATTCCAAAACAAAATCCCTGGCTCATGACTGTGAGACAAATTATCTTATTGCAAATGTTTTTAAAATGGTCTTACTCAGGACTGTCAGTTGTGGTTTTGACTAACAGACAATTTTCTTGATCACTTCTTTCTTTATGACCTTCTATTTTGTTGGTATCTGAACTTGACCACAGAGATGTAAGGGGCTGTGTTGACTTTACTGTATCACTATTAAGCTCAATTATTTTTTGTCCACCATCTTTATCGACAATACCTAGCCTAAAATTTTCAAATTTCTGACGGTTCTGTGCTAGGTTTGCATCAGGCAAAAGACTTTTAGGAAATTTTACAGGAAATCCTCTGTTAGCTGCATTGCTTTTTTTCTTTGTAGGATTGGTCTTTTTTTTTATCTGAGAGACTTTGGCTTTTTTTGGAATGGTGCTATCTTTCTTTTCCTCACCAACAACATGAATTTTTCTAGGCCTACCCCTTAAGCGCTTCTCAGTAATCACTTTTTCTGTGTGTGCCCCAAGCTGCTTAACAACATTTGCTTTAACTTGTTCAACTTTTTGGGGTAACAGATCCTGAAAACTTTTTTGATCCACTTTCCACTGGTCCCTCATATAATTGATCAAATACTCATATTTCTTTTTCTCTCGAACTCTTAACTTTTCTTTGAGTTTCTCCACACACTGATCTATATCTTCTTTTTCTGCATCATCATCTTCCAAAAGTTTAACTTCTTTTAAATTAGATTCAATAGTTTTCTCTCCATCTTCTAATTTCTTCATCAATTTATCATATCTTCTTTTTTTGCCATGCCTGTTTAAATCAACAGCTGCCAATAAATCATTTGGACTTGAATCTTCTCCAGAAGAGCCCTGCATTTTCAAAGCTACTTTTTTATTTACATCACGAAATATATAAACTTGTTGGAAAGCTGCTTCAGTTTTGAGTTCAGAATTCAAAAGAATGTGGGTAGATTCTCTTGACTTCTCCTCACATGCTGCAGATTTTAACTGATTAGAGTCAGTTTTTATTTCAGGTTCAACACAAAGTTCTTCATTAGTACTTGTTTGATTGTTTAATCTCTCGGTAACAGCAGTAGATTCAAGTGATAGATCTCGGTTTTCTATATCATTGTTACTTTGAAAAACATAAATTTTTGTATCTTTTTTCAAATTTTTATTTTTTTGTTTTATAATCTTTTTTAATTTTTTCTTTAATCTCTGTGTCTTTGATACAGGCTTTGGTGAATTTTTGCAATGACACATGGGCTTTTTATTATTTTCTTGATCTGATTCTAAATTTTCTTGACCCTCACCAACACTTGCATATATAGCAGTCTCAGAAATGTTTACTACTGGCTTCAACTCTAAGCAATTAAGAAATAATTTGGAATCATTATCTTTTTCAATTTCATCCTTGATCTCAGTATGTTCATCAATGTCACAGTTGTTGCTTTGCTTAGAACTTTCTGAAACTGTTTTTACTAATTTATCTTTTCTTTTCTTAGCAAGACGCGCTGAGAATTTTCTTGTACTTGATTCCATAAATCCTTTTTCGGTTACTTGCAGCATTGTATTGTGATTTTTCTTACATCCATTTATTAGAATCCGTGGTTAACTTGACATCATCTGGTAAATACAAATGGATATATATTAATAATATTTTGAAATTATGGCAGGTTAGCAATGCATTTGTTAAAAAAAATTCTAGATCTAGATTTATTGATTTAATCTTGCTTACACTATTATTTATTATTGTTAAAATTCCATATTTTAATTATAAATTATTAAGTCATTAATATTTAGGACTAGACTGACTGATCTATAGATTTACTAGACTAACTGATCTATTCTAGATCAGAGATCTACTATTAATCTATAATTATAGTTTCGCTGTCTGTGTATCTATCTCATCTGTGTATGTTTGTATCTATCTGTTGGGAATGCTTTTACTATATAGAAAAACACAAGCAGAATAAAAACATGCATATTAATACGAAGAATTAAATGTGACGTCACATGGAACATATAGTAGGAAAAATCCTAAAGCCAGGAAAGTACACAAAATAATATGATGTCACTGATTTTCGAGTAAACAATGAATTAAAAAAACAATTTTGTCTAATTTTAAAAGTGGTTTGCGTGAAGAGTGTCTTTCATGCATCTCTTCGAGTAGGGGCAAAGCCCCCACACCCCCCCCCCCCCCCCAAAAAAAAAGAAACGAAATATAATTTATATAGAAAATATATACTTTTACCAGTGTTGGCTTCCCCCGCCCGGGAGAATTTTATTCCATTCAAGTGCCCCACCATTGGAAGAAAGTCTGAAACAAACACTGTCTTAGTGAGTGAGGTTTATTGGCCAAAAGTAGTAAACGGGTCTATATTATATTAGTAGGCTCTACTTTTAGTCTGTATGATCTACAAATGCAACCAGTGTTTCTTTTAGAAACGCTAGAAATTTTTTGGGGGCGGTGGTGGTGGACTCAATTTTCTGGAGAGAGGGCGGGCACTGGTAAAAGTATATTTTCTATATAAATTCTATTTTGTTGAATGGGACGGTAGACGTGGTTTGGGGTAAGGGAGAGAAGCCCCCTCCCCCCACCCCCACATAGAGTCACCTGAAAGAAACTCGAAATGCGACTTTTGTCATGTTTGAGCTTAGGTGCAAGGTTTAAGGGTATGGCTACAACTGCATTCAGTGCAGAAACTACGTGTAAATCAAGCTTAAATTAAATCAGATTAAAATGCCAATTCTGGATAAAAATACATTTTCAATGTAATTTTTCATTGCCGATTGAATTTGAAATGGTGATTTTGGTTTTGAGAAAAGAGACAACACTATCAACTATCAACCTAGCGCCCCTGTGTGTTGTATCTCTCCCTAAATCTAAAACTGGCCATTTATCTGGTAATTAGTATTTTAGTAATTAATAATAGGCTAATAACTAGGCCTAATAAATAAGTAATATTATTATAACGAGAAAAATGGCCCGTTGAGGAAGGGTACAACGGGCGCTAGGCTGATAGTGCTGTCTCTTTTCTCTAAACTAAAACCAACCCACCCCCCCACACACCACCCCCACCCCCACACACCACCCCCACCCCCCCACCACCCCCACCCCCACCCCTCACCCCCACACACCACCCCCTCCACACACCGCCCCCCACCCCCCACCCCCCCCCCAAAAAAAAACAACATGTCTACCGTCCCATTCAACGAAATATAATTATATACTTTTTCCAGTGTCCGCCCCCTCCCAGAAAATTCTATCCCCGCCCCCAAAAATTTCAAGTACCCCCACCCCTCTCCGGGGAGGAAAAAGTCTGAAAGAAACACTGAAACCAACCCACCCCCCCCCCCACCCCCCACACCCCCCCACCCCCCCACACACCACCCCCCACCCCCACCACCCCCCACCCCCAAAAAAAACATGTCTACCGTCCCATTCAACGAAATATAATTATATACTTTTTCCAGTGTCCGCCCCCTCCCAGAAAATTCTACCCCCGCCCCCGAAAATTTCAAGTACCCCCACCCCTCTCCGGGGAGGAAAAAGTCTGAAAGAAACACTGAAACCAACCCACCCCCCCACACCCCCCCCCCCACCCACACACACCACCCCCCCACACACACTCCCCCCCCCAACCCCTCCACCCCCCCCCCCCCCCAAAAAAAAATCATGTCTACCGTCCCATTGCAAGAAAACCACTTTTTAGATTAGACACATTAATTAGGCGGTAATTTTATTATAGAGTATCGATGAGGAAATTTCTTTTGAGTTGGGGAGGGGCTCAGACGTTCTTACGCGGGGGGTGGGGCTTCGCCCCTACCCGAAGAATTGTATGCAAGAAACTCTTCACGCAAACCACTTAGATTAGACAACATTTCCTCTTTATTCAATATTTACGCCAGAATCAATGACGTCATTATATTACTGTGAGATTATTTTCTACTCTGTGCGCTAAATGTGTCGACGTCATACTTCGTTTTTCGAATTACTATGCATGTTTTTAAATTGCTTGTCTTTTCTCTAGAGCGTTCTTGTCAGACAGATAGATAGATAGATAGATAGATAGATAGATAGATA
The DNA here is from genome assembly GCF_028476545.2 of Physella acuta. Lineage (NCBI taxonomy): Eukaryota > Metazoa > Mollusca > Gastropoda > Physidae > Physella > Physella acuta. The sequence goes on from NW_026732088.1 coordinate 168,239, forward strand.
GATAGATAGACAGACAGCGAAACTATTAGTATTAATATTATTGTTATAATAATAGACAAATAATTATATTTAATATTTTTAGTCTTTAGTATTAGTCATTAGACTATTATTTATTAGAATCTCTATTGAACGTAGATCTAGATCTAGACTAGTAGTAGTAGATCTAGACTCTAGATTTAGACGCACTAGACTGTCGGTAGTGTAGACTGTAGGGTAGGAGTAGGAGGGGAGAAGAGCAGAACTTTACTTTAAAATTTCAAAGATGATTCTAAACTTTGAAGAGAAAATTTTAAGGAGGACAGAGAATAAAAGTAAAGAAGTACTGATCACCCTGAAGTTTTTTCGGTATATCTTTCTCGACTAGTCTAGATCTAGATTATTTGGTCTTGTGTTTACAAGTAGCGTAGTTGATTACGCAAATGTTACATCTTTTTCCTTGTTAACCGTCAAACCTCGTAGTGGAAATCGGGAATTTCCATTATATTAATAGACAATGATTCCGTAAAGGAAATTTTCTTTAGAAGCCAAATCCACATCATAACATTGCAGATAAAATATTTCTTTAATCTATGTTCCAGTTTTAAAATTATCAAAATTAAAATAAGAAAATTATGTCCAATCTTTTCCAGATATACCCCACCATTAATGCAAAAAGTGCACGGGCAAAAAGTTAAGCCCCACCACTTTTTGCAACGCTAACTTGGACGACTGTCTTGACCTAGTAGGCCAGTCACAATAGATCAAGACAGTTAAAATATTTTAACGCACGCCATAACAGTTCTCTATCCGCCTCTGGGGTTTGGGTTAAAAACTAATAGTTTAAGTTTCATTATTTCGTCCTCTTTTTATCTTTTTTTTGGGGTGGCAGGCCAAACATTTTTGCTGGGCTTATCTGGAAAATAATATATGTAGGCCTATATAACTATTAAAGTTAAGCCCATAGTATCCGTGTAAAAAAAATAACAAACAAACAAAACTCAGCGCTTAGCCTAACGTGTAGTGCAAATAAATCACGATATTCAATCCTACCCTGGAGTCAGCCATATAACAAGCAACCTCTAGATTTTCAAAAAATTTTAACAATATTTCTTTTAGACTTTTAGGCATCTCCCTCTCCCCGGTGAAATAGAATGTTTACCAAAAATTATGCTTGTACCCGTGTCTGCCACCCCCTCCCCCCCCCTCTTGGAGAAAAAAGTCGATTTAATTCCAAGGATTCAGTGATTCAATCTCAGGTAATATATATATTTCTATATCATGGAACCATTGATATCACAGCACACATACGTTAAGAATATTGTCAGCGCAACATATCAGCGCGTTCATCATCAGAGTTTCTTCCAGGCATCTCTTCGGGGGGGCTTTGCCCCCCCCCCCCCCCCCCCCGAAAAAATTTTACCGCCCCCCCGAACGAAATGAAATTTATATAATTTATATAGAAAATATATACTTTTAACAGTGTCCGCCCCCCCCCCCGAAGAAAGTTTACCGCCCCCCCCCCCCGAAGATTTCAAGTGCCCCCCCCCCCCCCGGAGAAAAAAGTCTGGAAGAAACACTGTTCATCATGTATATATAGGGCCTATAAGAACTGTGGCGATCATACTTTTTAATGTTATATTGTGGCCCAATATTCGGCCTGTGACTATTGTGATGGTATGTCGTGTGATTTCTTTTTTAATTTCATGCTATGACGAGCGAAAAAAAATGGTCGGACGAATAAGTAAAATGGTTTAAGACAAGCTACCATGATTTTTATGAAAATTGTAATTAGTAATTAAAGTTGAATACCACGCCATACGACGCAATGATGACCAGGGTCAGTTAATATTTTAGAAAGAAATAGGCCTAGCTGTTTTAAATATAATAGGAATAGGCCTAATCGTCATTAAGTAAAGTGTGTCATCAATTTTAGGAAGATCTGATTCTGATGACGACCGGGAGCGGGAGGGATTGAAATAGTGAAAAGAAGCTTTATTTTTATCTTATTTTTACAATTTACATTGTTTTTGTTTGCGTGTGTAATATTTTGGTTATTAGAGCTATGATTAACAGAGTTAAATTTCTTTAATTTTCGTTGAAAGAAGATCGCTAATATTTTTGTAAACAATATTTCAGTTCCAATAATTTTGTCAAGTCTGTGTTGGCCTGCTGTGTTCATATTATTATTAATTATTAGGCCTATAATAATTATTAATTAGCCTAGCAAAATATTGATCACTAGACATTTGCATGTTACAAGTAATAAATTATGACGCAAGGACAAATTAACAAGGAGGAATCTGATGTTCAGAAAAGTTCTTTGGAGAAGAAAAAGGACAAGGACCATACACCTGCAAAAGTGAGTTCAGTACAATGTACATGAGTACACTGAGTACACAAATAATTTAATAAGACATAAGATAATGAGATAAAGAAATATTTCAAAAACACGACTCAGTAATGGTAATCTAGCGTTTTAGGTAGGGACTTGGATGACGTAGATTTTGAGGCACTAAAAACGAGAGTTTTCTGCCCATACCGAGTTTCGTCGATTTAGCCGTGCGGTCGCGGGTGATGATCGAAAAAAAAATTTTTTATTAAAAATCGCCGATGCTACTAATAATTTGATGACTGATTCTGAAAAACAAATGGATTTCATATGTTACGGTATTTTTGTTTTGAGATTTTGTTGAAGGTGAAAATGGATTTTTGGAGCCAAACTTTGGCTACGTAAAACTCTTTGTACCATAAAAACTTACTAACAAGGAAGGCCATTAAAAAGCCCTCCGACCATAATCACCATTTTTCTTTATGTGTGTAAATTTTCATAATGTTAATCGATAGCAAAGTATTTTTTTATAAATAGTTTAGAAAGTATAGCCTTAAGCCATTTTACGACTACCGGGAAAGACAGAGGTTGAAACCGGAAGTGTACTTGTGTTGTTAATGACGCCATTGCTCTCAATTGAATTGATTTGTAAATCCAGCAACATCCACACGAATCTGACTTTAAAATCATTTTAAACTATAGAATTATATTTTATATTGATAAAACTATGATTTTTTGTTGACTTTGTGCGCATATTTTCTATTTAGATTCATTTTTTTGTAATTTTGAGTTAGATCTAAAAATAGATTTCTGCGAAATTTTTCAAGTTGAATTATTGTTTCATTTTAATTGTATGGCCTAGATATAGATCTATATTGTTCTTGAATGAGTTCTATATTTTATATTAGCTATCACTATAGTATCTTGTGTACTTTCCACATTTTTCTTAAATTTTAAAGCTTGATATAGGCCTAGATCTAGAATCTAATATAAAATTCCATTTGCCTATCATTTGGTCTATAAATTTTCTTATAATCAGATATAGGCCAATAGGGTAATTCTATATTAAACATTTAGCCTTTTGATTGCTTTTCAAGCGAATTTTTATTACCAATATTACTAATATTCAAACATTTTAGGAGTCCTATATTTTCTTTATAGCTCTAGGACTTTGTTCGTTTTAGATTTATTACTAAATTACTACAATCCTTGTACAATGTTCTGTCTTCATCTGTAGGCCTATTTGAAGTACATATGATACTACTGTATTTTTGCTGTAGTATACATCTCAGTTGCTTTTTTACTAGTCTTGGCCCTAGATAAAATGTACCAGTTCACAAGGGGATAGAGAATCAAAAGATGTGGATCTACTCATAAGCAACTTCAATGAAGGAGAAATAGGTCCACTTAAGAATGGATGTTGCTGGTTTTTATTACAGTTCTAAAAGCTATCAGCCAGAGGAGACACAGCTTCAGTAGATGTTTAATCAGATTTCATTTTTAAATCATTGATGGTGTTATTTTTTAAAGTAAAAAAGTGATACAAGCTAACAGACTTAAACATGTTATCCACACAGCATGAGATGTCACTTAGATATATGACAGATGTTTCTTAATTATACTCCACCAATAAAAAAAATCATTTCAATTATTAAATTATTTGTTCAACAATAATTGTAAATTAAATTATATCAATTCTACGATAACATACACATAACAGGGATGAAATATCATGCATATTGACAACATTTAGATACAATTTTAGTAATCTAAAATCAGTTTAGCATTGTACTTCTTTCTTGCAAAAAAGTAGTTGCGCAGAACAAAAATGACTTTTTAAATTTGACCAACATTGTAACAAAACCACATAAGCTAAGTGAAATATTTTTACTTTGTGTGGATGTATACAATGTTGGCACCAATTAGGCCAATTTTCATTAAGATATTCCATATAATAAAAATTTGGCAACAGATTATGTGTTGCCTATAGCAGAATTTATTGTTTAAAATTAAGGGGGGTATATGAGTTTAAACCCCTTTTTCATTAAATAAAATATTTTTAAAATCAAATTTGAACAAAGGAAATATCAAAGTATATAATAACCTTCATGTTTACAATATTTCTTGCATATAAGCAAAGTAATCTAAAATCAGCTCAACATTGTACTTCTTTCTTGCAAAAAAAGTAGTTGCGCAGAATAAAAATGACTTTTTTATTTTGTCCAACATTGTAATAAAACCACATAAGCTAAGTAAAATATTTTGACTTTCTGTTAATGTATACAGTGTTGGCACTATTCAGGCCAATTTTCAGTAAGATATTCCATATAATAAAAATTTGGCAACAGATCGTGTGTAGCCTATCAAAGACGCTTATTCAAAAATTTTAGGGGGGTGACCCTCTTTGTTAACATTATTTTCTATGATCATTCTCATCCAATTCAATTATTTTTATCTTACTCTTTTACTGATATCATAAGCTTGATCTTAGTGAATTTTCATTAAAAAATACCTGCTATTTAAAAAGTTACAGAGATTTTAGTTCGCATCCAAAAAAGTAGGGAAGCAAAAAATTGAGAAAACCCCATAGTAAAAAAACCCGAAAATTAAATACATTAAAAATTCATAACTTCGTAACCGTTTGAGCTAAAATTAAAATAAAAGTATCTTTGTTCTTGTCTAAATGAGCTCTATAAACTGGTGCTACTACATTATTTATTTTTTTAAAAATGAAATTTCATCCAAGTCCCTAGTTTTAGGTATGTAAAATCGCCAGCGACTAGTAATGTACGAAAAAGTTACCTCATTGTCAAGGCTTTAATAAAAGTAGATCTATATTTAATATTTATTCATTATTGTGATATATTTGCGTCAAATACTATAGATAAATGAATAATAAACCTAAATCAATGGGCTAAATGTATCATTTTTAGGCCAGAAATTAACTTTAAACGCGGGCGATTTTACGAACCTAAAACGATAGATTACCTCAGTAACGTCAGTAAATCACAGATTTTGTAGGTATTTTGATGAAAATATCCAAATTGGGATAGGTCTAGATCTAGTTGTGGTTGAGTCGGTAAAGCTCATTGTTTTGTAATTGTATTGTTGCTAAACCAAAAATGGATGATTTTAGATACCGATAATAGATTCTTTCATAAAATAGGTGTGTTGGGTTGTTAGTAGTATTGTAATCTCAACTAATTTTATGGTTAGAAATTACTATAGGACTAGTTTCACTAGGTTTGGGGCTAAGGTTAGGGACAGGGTTAGCATTGACATTAGCCAGCCATGTGTGTATTTAGTTTAATTACCAGTAACCTAACACCCCTTTTTTAAAGAAGATTCTGTTATCAGACACTGGTTTAAAAATCCCCCCCTCCCCCCACACCCCCAAAAAAAAATTCTGGGGTTCAAACCCTCAGGCAGATCAGGCTTGATAGCTGGTGACAGCAACTCCTCTAGGAGAACAACTCCAAAAATCAAGCAAATGCTGCCTTGTAGTTTGTTCTGATTATGGAAGCAAATACAAAAAGAAAAACAGGCTAAAATCTCGGATTTAGCTGCCTAAAATGGCCCATAACCAGTTGACACCTATACTTAATTGTGTTGGAGGGAATCCCTTCCACCACTAAAATTAAGAACAAAGAAGAAGAAGAAGGTTAACTTTTCATATCAGTGTTGGTTAATAGAATCTACTATAAAAAAGTGTGTCAGGTAACGGGTAGTGGTAGGTCTAAATGAAAATGGCTGCATTTATTCGGACCCGAGTCTGAATAGCCTCGACCGCTATTTGGACCAGGCAATAAATTTTTAAAGATAAAGTTATGCAATGTTATGCTAGGCCTTCCTGTAACACTTGTTATTTGAATCATTTAATGATACTAGGCCTAATACTTACCCAGATAAAAATTAACCATGTCATTACATCGCTAGCACTTTTCCAGTCACCTAGAGTAATAATTTACAAACTGATTGTTTCTGTGTTGGGCAGCAATATTCTAAAAAAATGTTTTGGTTACATAGGTAGTTATAAGGCGACTACCACCCACATTAACACCTGAAGAATTTGTACAGCAAGTTGCACCTCTCCCAGAGTATGACTTCTTTTACTTTGTTAGGGCTGATATGAGGTAAGCAAAAATGTAATATGTAATATTACTTCACAGCTGATTGGAAACTTTTAAAATTATCCAGATTTAGAATTCAAATATAAAAGTAAAAATAAAAAACATTTTTATTGTTATATTAAAATTTAAGCAGTAAGTCAAGAAATATGTAAATCTTAAAATTAAAAGTAGAAATAGAATTCAAAATATACCATTCTTGTAAGTTTTGATTTTTCTCTCTCTTTTTTTTTCAGTCTTGGTGCAAATGCTTTTACAAGAGCTTATATCCATTTCTTGGTGCCTGATGACATTTTTATCTTTAGAGACAAGTTTGATGGCTATGTCTTTCTTGATGCCAAAGGTAGTTTAATAAAGAAACAACCACCATGCAACACTTATGTACATACAAAACTCTAATCTGGGTCAAACAGTTGTTTTGGCTTCAGAAAAGCAGGAGAGCTCAAACACCAGTTGTGCTAAATGTTACTTAACCAAGATTTAGATCTTATAGATTGACCAAAGTTTCTTTTTCTAGAAGCAGGCCACAAATCATCAGTAATGTTCAGTAAGATTTTTACTGAACCCCTGTGCTGCTTCATGAAAGACTGCCTGAGTTTGTAGTGTTATCCCTGTTTTACAAACTTACTTTTTCTAAGATCTCTAATTTGATCTCCCATTTGTCATAAACAGGTGGAGAATATCCAGCTATTGTGGAGTTTGCTCCGTTTCAAAAAGTCCCGAAGAAAAAACCCAAAAAAGTGGATACGAAAAATGGAATTATTGAACAAGGTTTGTTACAGACAAGTGATTACAAAAAATCTTTGTATAATTAAAGAAAAATGTTGTTTCTGATAAATCTTAAAACTCTATTGCTGATCCAGATAGTGACTATAGTATATTTTGACATTAAATTCTATTGCTCTACCAAATAGTGACTTCATTTTTATAGATAAACCATTAAATTCTATTTTTCTACCAAATTGTGGCTATATGATGAATTAATAGATAAATCATTAAACCCTATTTTCTCACTAGATAGTGACTACAAAAAGTTTTTGGAAATCCTGACCAAACCACCAGATGCTGTTCCAGTATCACTAGATGCAATGGTTGTAGAAGTTGAGGCCAAAGAGAATTCTTTAGGTGAGTTGACTTTCAATGATGAAATGACTTTGTCTTGTCGGTATTAGTAGCTGTATCTAGTCTTATGACTTGCTTATGGCTTACTTATGACTTGCTAATGACTTGCTTATGGCTTACTTATGACTTGCTAATGACTTGCTTATGACTTGCTTATGACTTGGTTACTTTGTTCAGCCAAGTCTGGATCATCCAAGGTATCCACTCCACTGCTGGATTACTTAAGGAAGAGGAGGGAGGAGAGGAAGCTGAATATAGCTGTAAGTACACGCTGGAATTTCATGGTGGCAATCTCTGGTAAAAAAAAGTTAAGATTTTACAAAAAATTATATTGTAACAAAAATAAAGTTTATATTGTACAAAATGTTTTAATTGTACAAGAAAGTTTATTTTTTAACAAATGGTTTGTATTATACTAAAGTTTGGTGTCAACTAAATTTTTAAAAAATTGTGTACAGAAATTGAAGGAAGAGAGGAGACGTATTGGAGGAAGGGACAGAGATATTGACAGGAAAAGGCCAGTCAAAGATGACTTAGACCGACGCAAATCATCAGAAAAAGAAAGACTCAGAGACAGGGATAGGGACAGACGCAGAGATAGGGATAGGGATAGGGATAGAATTAGAGATAGGCCCAGAGAGATAGACAGGAGAAGAATAAAAGACTCTCCAAGATCAGAGAGGATAAAAGATGACAAAGATGTGGAGACCAAATGGCAGAGAGAAACTGAAGGAAAACCTAAGCAGGTGTGTTTGTTTAGATTTACTATCTTCTTAAAATAAAACATCAGTCTAAAATATTTTTTTTTAAAACATTATCATCATTCATTTTTTTTTATTAATGAAAGTGGTGTCATTATGTTTTTAAGTATTGATGACCAAGGTGTAAGCAGAAAAAAAAATTTGTTTTGTTTTTCTTAAAATAATTTAGCTTGCATTTGTAAAAATTCATTCAGTTATTTTTTTTTTCCCATATTTTAAAAAATATTTAATATTTTTAATTCACTCAGCTCATATTCTTAATTCATTTAGCTCATTATATTTTTAATTCAGTCAGCTTTTTATATATTTATTCATTCAGCTCATTATAATTTCATTAAGAATAATGTAACTATGTTATTTTTTAAGTTTACACGCCTTCTAAGAAATACTGAGAGGGACAAAGCCAGCTTTGATAAGGAATCTGGAGATAAAACAAGTTCTGCACTGGAAAAAGATGAAGACACTGATGATACTGTAGAAAGGTTGTCTGAGACCGATCAAGGCAAAATAGACAGAAAGGCAGAGGATTCAAGAGGGAAAAATATTGGAGGGAAGTGGTTGGATGACAGAAGAAGGGATGATGATAGGCATGGGAGTAGAGGTAGAGGTATAGGGGGGGAGGAGAGAGGCAAGTACTCCAAAGATTATGGGTCAAGGAGTTACAGAGAAGATGAGGATAGTCATAGGCTAGACAAGAGAGATCGGCATGGAAGTGAGAGGTATAGTGATAGAGGGTATGGGTCAAAGGTTAGGGATGATAGGGGGATGGGTGGGGCTAGAGATAAGTACAGAGAGGATAGGGGTGGGGGGATAGCTAGGATGCGGGATAGGGATGACAGACGAGGTGGAGCAGAACGTGATGATCGCCGCAGTGGAGGGGATAGAGAGGACAGGAGGATGGGTTATGGGGAGGATAGACGGGATGGGGGATATAGAGATGATAGGAGAGGCGGAGGTGACAGGGATGACAGAAGAGGAGACAGGAGAGGAGAGAGAGATGATAGGCGCAGGGTAGAGAGTTATCGGGATAGAGAAGATAGAAAAATTGGAGGGGGCGATGGTTGGAAGAAAAAGGATGTAGAAGGTGGGGATAGTTGGAAGAAAAAGGATATAGAAAGTGGGGATGGTTGGAAGAAAAAGGATGTAGAAGGTGGCGATAGTTGGAAGAAAAAGGATATAGAAGGTGGCGATAGTTGGAAGAAAAAGGATATAGAAGGTGGGGATGGTTGGAAGAAAAAGGATGTAGAAGGTGGCGATAGTTGGAAAAAAAAGGATATAGAATTTAAGAAAGCTGAAAAGCCAATAGAAAAAAAATCAGAAACAGTGAAAAGTAAAAGTGGTGAAGAAGGAAAGAAAGAAGGAACTGCTTCGAGGTACACAATTTTTGTTTTTTACAAAATATTTTCTTACTAAAAGTAAACTTTAAAATTTACTTTAAACTTAACTTAATACTGTATGTTTGTTTACAGAATATTTAGTTATGATTTGTTTGTTTCATTAATTAATCTATGATTTGATGTAATTTAAAATAAAGCATGAAAGAAAGTCAAAGTCAGGATTTAACAAAGGAAGACAGAGGGAAGGTAAGCTAAGCCCTACCTGCTGTTTACTTTTCTCAATTGATATCCAGTATCTGTGTTACACCTGGCTATGCACCTAACAAAGGGATTTAAATATTTGAGAATGGATTTTCAAGAAATATTTTCCTTCTTATAAATGTCTTTTTAATATTATTGTTGAAAATGGATACATTTTGTGCAAATCTGGCTTAGTGACACAGATATCGTTTTGTAATTTTGAAGTTCTTTTCATCTCTCTTTCTGGTGTCAGTCTTGTCCAATAGCGATATTTTAGCTGTACAAGTAATAGCTGATGTTTGCTGAAAAACTTTAATTTTAAAACTAAAATTTGGTTCATTTTTAAAATTGGAATTAAGCAAATATGAATCTTCATATTATTTGTTGAGCTACCCTTCCAAAATTAAAAATGTTACATTAAAAAAATGAATAATAGATCTTAAAATCTGCTAGCTTAATATAAAAAAAGTAAAAACCAGAAAAATGCTTTAGGCTTTAATAAAAATAATTAGCAAATTAAAGTTTTAATCAAGTTTCTCTTTTATTTTATTTTCTGGCAACTTTGCTTTTTTTTAAAATTTAATCATTCACTATTTTAACTGGTTTAATTACTGTTTCTAAATTTTATTGTTTTTATTTCACCTTAACTTTTTTATTGTTATACATTTACTTGTTTTTAAATGTGCTATTAGTAATCTCCCTTAGAATGTTTGATGTAAAGTGGCACTATATTTTTATTGTGTTCTTTGTGTTGTCCAACTTCTGTTTGTATAAGGATGAAGAAAAATTGGTGAAAAGTTCAGAATCACCTGACCTGAAGTCCTCCAGGTATAAAGGTGAGGCTGAGAGCCACTCCCAGAGATCTACCCCAGACCCCATGTCTTCAAGCCTGACAAGGGAAGATAATGATGCTAGGGGAGACAACAATGATGGAGATGATAAAAAAAGAAAGAGGAAGGTAAAGAAAATGGACCCTAACCAGCCTGGTTATCAGATTTGCTTATATATCTGCCTGGGAAGTGATTCGCAAACTATGTTTTTCTGCATGGGATCAAAAACAGAGCAGTTCATCATCTGTTTATGATTATTTTTTGAATCCCAAATTTCAGTAGTTTGAGAAACACTTGTGCATTAATTTCTGCTCAGCTTAAGCTCAACCTTGAACCTAACACCTTTTATGACTTCCTGATTTCATTAACTTAATCAGACATCCATGCACCAAAAATAATATTTAAGTATGTTTTATTTCTGCTTTATTGTCAGTATTTAAGACCAACTCACATTTTATTTATGAAATGCTTTTATTTAGCTTGCAGTTATATTTTCTGTGCAATGTATTGGATTCATTAATTTTTATACATGAAATGCAAATAAATTGAAGAAGAAAAATAAATGTGGTACATTTAAGAAAAAAAAGTATACATTTATAAATCGACTAAGGGTTTTTCTTTTAAAAATATATTGTTTGGATAATTTCTTTCATTTTAAAATTATATAAATATGATTTTAGTTTTCATCTAGTTTCAATAGTGTAAACTAATTTTAGTATAGCACTTAATATTTATGTTTATTAATAAATAAACAGCACATTTGATAGTGTTTAAGTCACAAGCTTATTATTATCTATAATACTTCGGCCTCTCTATTCTTTATATATTTTTGGCTTTGTGTGGTACTGTTCTAGCATGGCTGTAGTTTATTATTTGAAATGTTATGCATCTTGTTTTTTGTTTTTGCTCTTTGAAATTGCATGGATGAGTAACTGAAGGCTCTACATTAAATTTTTTATTGCAGATGCTCTAATTACCTCTCATAATAATTAACATAACCTTGATCATGATAGCTAGAAGATTAAAGAAATCATCTTTAGTTATAGTTAGGGTATGCCGTCATTGTACAAGTAGGTGTATAGTTTTTAACTGCTGATTCTTTAAGTGAACAGTTTCAATGGGAATTTCAATTTAGTTTTATCTTCTACACCTGCCTCTACATTATTTTTTTTTTACCTTTGCTTGAATTTTATGACTGCTTTGATTTTCATTCAGTATTTTTCAACTTATTTCAAGTGATTATAAATGTAGATAAGCAATGAAGGAATGATCAGTTGTTGCCTGGTGTTTATGACAGAAGTGTTGACTGAGGAACAGCACTATAAAATGGCCGTTACTGCATTTGCCCCATTCTCTTATTTTATCAGTTCATCTAAACAAACAGGATTAAATTATGAGAATCATGTAACTTTATGTAAAATTGAGCTAACGACTGTGTGCTAGGTCTGAAATAGGTTTCTCAATGCAGTTGTATTTCTGCTAGAGGACCAGAGGTTTTTTTAGTATTCAAAACATCACTTGAGCTTTTAGATGGTCATTTCTTTCATTTCATTTAATTTCCCTTAACATTAGCACGTTTTATTATAGATGATTTCCCTTTAAATTAGTAATGTTATTATAGATATGTCCCTTTAAATTAACTAATGTTCTTATAGATTGTGTCCCTTAAATTATTCACCCTTGTGTGAGATTTATTTTTACAATTTTCTTTTTTTCAGCTCTTAATTTTTCTTACATTTTATAGAATTGTTCAAATAATTTCCTACTTTTGCTTTAAAACTAATATTTACAATATTTGTTTTTCTACTGATAGGATCGACCAGAGAGACAGATTTACATTCCTAGAAAAGCTTTAGAGAAGCAAAGACAGTCATCCCCACAAACTGGCGAGTCTAGTCGGGATAAACCAAACAGCTGAGGTGGTAGATGAATACATGAGATCCAAGTTTTTAACACACTCAGCAAGTTTAGGACAATGTTAAGCCCAGCTTCCTGTTGTTTCAGTGTTATTATTTTCTTCAATGTGAGGCCTGGAACTTTTAACTGATTTGAGTTAAAGTTGAGTTTTAAATAATTTAAGAGCAAAATGTGTTGTCAAATATGGCTTAAAAATTATTATTTTTAATTGTGTGTTGTTCCCCATCCTTCTTTGATGCAGTTTTATGCATGAAAATACTTTCCATCTGAAAATTTTTGAATTTAGCAAAATTCTAAATCTAAATCATGGATCTGTAATACTTTAGCCTGATGTGTGGTTGTGTTGGCTGATGTGATGGCAGAAAAAAAATATCTTACTTAAGCCTGATGTAAATTACAGATGCCTGTATTGACAAAGATTTAAATAAACTTGTTTTCTTTTAATGCTAAAAATATTGTACAGGATTTTATTCTTGATTTAATTGATCATTCTGTGCATTATGAAAAATAAAACAACAAAATATAATGTTTGGTGAATATTTAATTGTCTTTCTCAATAATATGACTCAAGAGAATGGTTTCCCTCATAGTTTCACAGACAAGTAACATGTTGCATGTATATATCTTTTTTTTTTTAATTCAGTTATTGACTAAATTTCATCAACATTTTCATGATAAATAAAGCTGTAATAAAAAGAATCCATAATAATATTCCTTTCATTAAAAAATTACTAAATTTTTTGCAAAATAAACAAAATCAGGCCTACATACAAAAAAAAATGTAAACTTCACATTTTTTGTAAATGACATGTTAAATAAACTAATTGCTATGAAAACTTTTAATTAATGTATTCTATGTCTAAAATAATTTAAAAAAAAATGTCTACCCAACTTTCAAGTACTAATCAATTACATGTGACTTTGTTTATAAAAAACAAACTTTATTATAAGTAGATTTACTAAAGCCAGACAATCACATATTATTACATATGATGTACTTGTTTAGTCCTAACATGCAGAACCAGCATTATAAAACAACCAAGACAGATGGCTTCTTCAGTCTCTGACTGGCAATCATGAGATTCTCTCCCTACTAAATACAACAATAAACTACAAGTTGATTCTAGTAGCAAAGTATATCTAAATGTTAAGGGCAGTTCTTGTCTAAAAGCAAAAGATATCTGAATAAAAAGACATCTGGATAAATTCTAAAGTTATGGATGTGAGGAAGAGAAAATGTTGCCATGCTACAATTAGTCACTCACTGGGATAATTACAAAAGGAAGTAATGAAGGAAGTGGAAGTCTTTTTCTTAAAAGGTTAGAAAAAAAATATAAAGAGGCAGTAACATGGTTAAATTTAGGAAAAAAACTTTAAAAATTAAACTGTAATTTAAGCATAAAATACAGCTTTTGGTATCACACAACTGGCACACTTTGTCATAAAAGTAAGCACACATATCACAGTTCTTTGATTACTTCACAACAAAATTAAAATACAAACTCTCTTGTAATTAACTGAATTATTGAAGACCACAACAAAATTAAAATACAAACTATTTTGTAATTAACTGAATTATTGAAAACCAAATTTTATTAGCATATTTAAATTTCTGAAATTAATTGTAATAATATTACAAATCTTTAAGAGTACCTAGTGTGCATTCTATATCACCAGTATCTTTTATTGTATAAAGAAAGACACTTTTGTAAGACATCTCTTCAGCAAACACAATTGTCTTGCTTACACTAAAGTATTAAGTGAAATAGTTATGAAATTAAATGCAGCAGATTTTATATTAATTTGAAGTGGGTGAAGAAAACAAATGATTTCAAAAAGATGGTAATTTCTTGGCAAGAATTAGAGGAATTTTAGGAGTATGATATTTTGATTTACTAATTTTTCTACACTTTTGTTGGTATAAAAATTTTTTTAGAAAGCAATGTTTACTTTATAAATAGTTGGAGTATATCTGTATTCAAAAAGAAATATTTCTGTTCACATAAAATAGATAAAGACTCTGATGAAGAAAAGTTATAAATAAATTAATGGTCAAAAACTTGAACCCATTAAAAAATTGGAATGTCAACAAAAAAATAAATAAAACTTGTCAAATCTGTTATGTACAATGATATTTACATATATGCATTGAAGTCATAGAAAAATCCTTTTCTAATAGTCTTAGTACAATACTGAAAATGACATTAATTGTTGCAAACATGAAATAAAGTCTTAATATTCTTTTATAGCCTTTACTAAGCTAATGTGAATATTGTTCTCACAACCTGAATATATAATGGAACTGCTTGTTAAAAAATACAAAGAAAGCCAAAGGAACATCAACAAAAAATGTTCAGCTAGTTTGGAGTATTGATCAGTAGAAAAAAATGGTTGTCTTAACTTTGAACCATTATTTTTAAATTATTTAAAATCAAGTTCTTTCATAATATTTGTAGCTTAATTCATAACATTAGATACTAACTTTAATCAACACTTGGAAAGAGGAGCCTATTTATACTAGTATTTATTTAGAATTTTTCTTCATTAAACACAACCTTTTGTGTGTAAATCTAAAATAATTGCAGAGTTTCTAACTAACCTATGTATTAAGTCAACAACATAGCTAGAAAATTGGTCTATCTAGTGATACAATTTGTGGCACAAACTGTATAATTTATTAATTAACATTTTCAAATTATTAATTAGTTTAGTATTCATAACTTTATTGAAAAACTAAAGGATAAAATAGCTTAAGTTTTGACATAGCAGCTTATTTAGAGCTGTGAAGATCCACATTGGCCCCACATCACATGAAATCAAATCAGGCTGTACATTTTAAAATGGTTCCACATTGGCCCACATCACATGAAATCAAATCAGACTGTACATTTTAAAATGGTTCCATAAATGGTTTTTCAGGCAGGCAACAATCAGCATAAAGTCTTAGCATGGCATTAAACAAATACAAAAATATGCCCCAACATTTAAGCCTCAGACAATGCTTGTTTACTTCTTATGACTTGACACACATTTGACACAAACAGAAGTTAAATATTTACTCTCTCTAGCTAAGTATGGCAGAATAAGTATATTGCACTGTATTTCTTGAATCAATTCAGACTCCTTTCATAACAAAATAAATTAAACAGTTTCAAAGCTGTTTTTTCATACGGTTGTTTCTGGAACAGGGCTGTTGTTGCGGAAGTAAGGACTGGATGACCTACTTCGGATCATTTCGCTTCTTGCACCAGCCACACACAGAGAATCTGAGAAGATATCACACACAATTATTTCAATAGGCAAAAATATCTTTATCTATATCAAAGGTTAAGTACACAAAAAGAAATTACATTTTTTTGTTGGTTAAAAGGATAAACAGAATTTGTTAAGAAACATCTTTGGAGATAAGGCACTTTATTTCATAGTTAATAGGTTAAATCAATTAGAACTTTTTTGTCAAACCTAATATGGTTAACTCTGTCACTATGTAAGTGCAACAGTTAATGTAAATCTTGTAGCAAGAGTGTATGTATAAGTGGTAGCAAGAGTGTATGTATATGTGGTAGAAAGAGTGTATGTATATGTGGTAGCAAGAGTTAATGTATATCTTGTAGCTAGAATGTATGTATATGTGGTAGCAACAGTGTATGCATATGTAGTAGCAAGAGTATGTATATGTTGTAGCAAGAGTGTATGTATATGCAATGTTCCCTCTAAGGGGAAAAGTTCATGTGCAACGTGTATTTTGTGTGCGTGGCATTCTAAAAGTCTTATAAAATAATAGATGTATTTTACAAAATGACTGCAAGGCAGTTGAAAATTACTGTGCAGATGCGCAACCACGCAGCTTAGAGGGAACATAGTGGATATGTTGTAGCAAGAGTTAATGTATATCTTGTAGCAAGAGTGTATGTATATGTGGTAGCAATATGCCAAAACGTGAGTCTGTGACTCTATCATCAAGATTTTGTATAGCTATAACAATTATATACGTATAGGGAGATTTGTTCTAGCCAAGCATTTTTCTGTTACAACAATATTAATTTTTTCACCAAGCGAATGTATTGCTCAAACTATAAAGTTTTGATTCTTTCAATGACTATCTGTGGTTTACTTTGGTGTGTAAATGTATTTAATATATTAAAAAATGTTAAAATACTGTAGCTGTATAGATTAAAATTGAACTAAAAATATTTTGAATGACAGCAATCTATGTTAAATAAAAACATGTTAGTACCTGAGGATACATATGTGTACATACATATTAAACAGCATGCATATTTTTAGTACAAAATATATGGTTGTTTTATTACAACACATTTCATGCGATGAAGAACAAAATAAAACATACTAATATTTATATATGCAAGCACAAAGATAAATACAAATGATAAACAAATGAAATTAGATGACAGTACTTAAAATGGGTTTTTTTAATCTCAATTGTGGGATGGCTATTGGTTTATATTCACAAAAGAAAAATTAATTGTTTAGGTAGAGAAATTACTGTCCCAGTTAATAATTAATGTATTTTTAAGTGAAGGAAAATGACACATACAATATGCTTTTTTTGTTCACAAAATGTTAAAATCTTTTACGCCACCTTTAAGTTCATTTTCGGGAGAAATTTGCTATGCAATGGTGAGATTTAATATACATTTTGTTTTGCCACCTTTAAATTCATAGTTTAGGGAAGGCTATTAATATGGAGTTTTTTGTCTTGTAAACTACTCAGAATGTATTTCCTAAAGGTTGCACTTTATGCATATATATATATATATATATATATATATATATATATATATATATATATATATATATATATATATATATATATATATATATATATATATATATATATATATATATATATATATATATATATATATATATATATATATATATATATATATATATATATATATATATATATATATATATATATATATATATATATATATATATATATATATATATATATATATATATATATATATATATATATATATATATATATATATATATATATATATATATATATATATATATATATATATATATATATATATATATATATATATATATATATATATATATATATATATATATATATATATATATATATATATATATATATATATATATATATATATATATATATATATATATATATATATATATATATATATATATATATATATATATATATATATATATATATATATATATATATATATATATATATATATATATATATATATATATATATATATATATATATATATATATATATATATATATATATATATATATATATATATATATATATATATATATATATATATATATATATATATATATATATATATATATATATATATATATATATATATATATATATATATATATATATATTGTAGTTGCAGTTATTGTTGTTTTTCACTAAATGAAGAAGCCATTACTGGTTAGCATAAAGCATCAAAACACTATTGGAGATAAGAACCAATGTCTTGTTACTATTCAAATATTTTTTTTACAAGTTCCTGAAGTTAAAAAGTTGATGTAAATAATTTTCTTGTGGTGAAAAACATTAGTTTTCATAAATTTAAAAATGAGCTGTTTTCACAGAGGAATTTTTTTTTAAATGGATTACCCTGTAAGTGTTAGTTAATTTCAACAGGTTGCAACATTATCATTAAGTAATTAGTGCACCTAGTCTTAGGGTTAGTTTAATAGAATGTTAGTAATGAAAATATGGTCTGGACTTTTTAAACACGTATAACAAATTGTAAATGCTTAAAAATAAAGGCTTTTAGAGAGAAGATATTTTGTGTGAAAAGACACACGTTAAATAAATTGTGGAAATTTTTACACTTAATGACTATAAATAGTTGACACAATTGTTTAACTGGCATAAATATTATACATGTTTAGTCCAGGCCACAAAAGTTGTCTAAACAAGCAATGGTTAGCTGAGTTGAAGCTCTTGCTATACTCACACTTTTAAGGTTAAATTTTGACACCTAAATAAGGGTGGATCGAGACAATATTATGACAGCATTGGTGAATAAGGCAGCAGGTGAGGGATTTGTTGAGGAGATAATTAATGTGGCTTCATCAACAAAAATATAATGAAACATGCTGGTTTTATTTATAGTTGTGAAACATGAGTTGGTGTTTGAGGCTGGGTTTAAGGTTTATACACTAAACTATTTTATAAGTTTTATTTTAATTTATATATTTATGTATTAAATGAAGAACAACACATGGTTGGTTAATTAGTATTTTTGCATACATGTCCTCATCAGCTTAGGTAAAGATAACGAGCATTTTAAAAAAATTGTTTTCAAGATAGGCCAATAACAATTTAAATTACAAAATATTTATCAAAAAAAGAATTTCTACAAAAAAATCGGGGGTACATTAAAATGCAAAAGAAAAATCCATTTAAAAAAAAAGAAAAAACATCTATAAGAAATACAGTTACTATTTTTAAAAAAAAAATTTTTTGGAATTGAAAAATTAAAAAACAAATGAAGACAGCTTAAATATTTTATAATAAATAATCAAACAATTCAAAACTTTCTAGACTAGCATTGCTTACCTGAACTGGAATACAAGGTGTTTCCTCTAGATACAGGCTCAAGGTACGTCGATGGCACCCAACCTTCTTGGTTGGTCCTTAAATGGCGAGCATACCACCAGCCATTGGTCCCCGTCCTCATCACCTCCACCTCATCCCCCTCCTGTAGGCCTAGCTCTGTGGGGTCAATCACTGAGTACTCCCCAAGTGAAATAAAGTGTTCTTTGTACGAGGGCTGCAACATAAAAATCTGGGCTCATTTTGTGACTGGACAGAGTTAGCGTACCTGCCTTAAACACTGACATTAAATCAACAGTAATACACTGAGAGTATTTAATTAACTGTCTTAAAATTAACTGTCTTATACATAGAGAGTATAAAAGTAAATGTTACACACTGACAGTATTTTAGTAATTGTGTAGTATTTAAATAAATAACACGATAAAATAAAAATGTATTAAAAAATGTATGTATAGTTGTAAATTAGTTTCAATAAAAATAGGTTTTAGCATGGACTTGAATTATTGTAGCTCAGTATACAGCTAAAACTGTTTAGCACAATATTTCTAATGTATCTTTGAAATTCTGACAGTATTTCACACAACTCACTTCAATTTTTGGAATGTACTGCGGCGTTGTCTCGTCGTCTGTGTTGGAGAACTCACTAGATGACCAGCCGCGGTCAAACTCTTCCTCATAGTCTTCCTCGTCCTCCTGCCTGTCTGTGAGGTAGGGAGGGGAGGCAGGGGAACACATCTCAAGACCTATGGGCACTGTTGAATGTTTCTCAGAGTCTGAGGACCTCCAGTTGTCTAAGCTGTAAACATGGGGTGTAGAAAATAGCAGTAAAAAAATGTTGCTATAAATAAACTTTGTTATAAATAGAATACTGAGCTGAGTTGAATTCTAATAGAGCACATGATTGGTTTAAAAGTGTTGACAAATGATGGGAAGCTCAGCACATTAAAAAGTAATACTTGAAATGCTGTGATTAAAAATTAGACAGGTCAATATTTATTAACCTATGTTAAATCATATTGAGACACATATATAGGCCTAAAGCTTCATCAATTTATTTTAATCAGTTTCAGTTCTTGTGTCATTGATACATGTGTTTTGAAATTGCAAACAATGTCTCTTGAAAGTCTACATACAGTAATGACAAAATTAGTTAGTGTCGCCTTGTGTTACCTGTAATCAGAAGAATCACTGGACAGTTGAGGTGTGATGTCAGTCAGTATATTCTGGGATCCCATTTTTCTGTTTGCTGTACATAAGGGGGGGGGAGACAATTTTAAAATTAGGTGGGTAGTTCTCAAACAAAAAAAACAGAAATAATTTTACAACTAAATTTACTGTATTAATTATGATGATCCTGACTCACTTGTTTTAGTTGGAAAATAAATATTACAATAAAATAGAAATTTTAGATGTACAGACAGTAAAATAGAAATGTTCAGATGTACAGACAATAAAATAGAAATGTTCAGATGTACAAAAAACAAATCTGACAGTAAAATAGAAATGTTCAGATGTACAGACAATAAAATAGAAATGTTCAGATGTACAAAAAACAAATCTGACAGTAAAATAGATATGTTCAGATGTACAGACAGTAAAATAGAAATGTTCAGATGTACAGACAATAAAATAGAAATGTTCAGGTGTACAAAAAACAAATCTGACAGTAAAATTGAAATGTTCAGATGTACAGACAGTAAAATAGAAATGTTCAGATGCACAAAAAACTAATCTGTCAGTAAAATAGAAATGTTCAGATGTACAGACAATAAAATAGAAATGTTCAGATGTACAAAAAACAAATCTGACAGTAAAATAGAAATGTTCAGATGTACAGACAGTAAAATAGAAATGTTCAGATGTACAGACAGTAAAATAGAAATGTTCAGATGTACAAAATACCTTTGAGGTGGTCAAACTGTGTCATTAGAACTTTTTTTATTTCCTTGACCCAGACATCTTTGGTCTGCAAATCAGGAGCCTATAAAAATAAAAAAATCATACATGAATTTAAAAAATTAAAAATATAAAAATAATGCAGATAGGATACAAGATTTAAAAAAAAAAAAACTATAGATTATTAAGATAACTCAACTTTTTCTTCCTTTAAAAAAAACAACAAAAAGTTCCCTATAATTGCATCTATAATGAACAGATTGTTTAAAGAATGAAATAAAGACCTGAATGATGTAGACTTCCTCCCTGCCACGTAACCAAAGTTCAAACTTCCGCTTATCTCCCTTGATTTTTTCAGTCAGACCCACTTGTGAAAGCTGTTCAAAGAATAGATTAATAGAACTAGATTAGAAAAACAAACTATCAAAGTGAATACCAAAGAATAGATTAATAGAGCTAGATTAGAAAAACAAACTATCAAAGTTTAACTGATTTACTCAGCAGAATCAAAATGAATTTTGAAATTCTGCAGCAGTAAAAAAAAAATCTCAAAACTTATCTCTTTAAGAAGGTACATTCTAATCAAATAATGACCTCACTTTATTACTTTTGAAATAGAACAGTTTATTAGAATTCTTCCATTAATATCAATAATAATTTGTGCTTTAGGATTTAAATAAAAGTTTTGAACATAAAACAACAATAACAGGATAAAAATGCTTAGTTTATATTATTAGATTAAAACTGAAAAGAAAGGCATCCTTACATTTAGTTTATTTTTAAATGTATAAGATGGCTGATCATTGTTGCCATGGTGCTCATCTTTCTTTTTGCACAAAAGTAGAGCTCTTTGGTATAGGAAAACATGGCGTTGCATTGGCCTCAATCGTATGTCTCGTATCCTCTCATGTTTGTGCTCAGTCCACACTCTGAATGACCCGTGCATCAGTAATCTGCCTAAATCTGAAATATTCTCCTAGAAAAAAAGACATTTGCTTAGTATGTTTGTCTTGTGTTGTGTTATGAGTTATTTAATTAATATTTATAAATTTGTTTCTTTAAGCTAGTCTGGTAATGGTTTGTGTTTTCTATCAATTATTAACAACACACATTTTAAAATTATTTTGTTCTCTTACCCCATAACCAATGATAGCCACTTGATGCATGCTGTCATTGAGATAGGCCAGCACAGATAACATTGTATCTAAAGCTTCCTTTAAGGCAGACACTAATTCAGGACTTTCACCATTGAATCTAAGCATTTCCTACAAAGAACAAGGATTTGATATTAAAGTTCTTATTGAAGTAACATTCATTTTATTAATTTGTACCATTGCTCTTTTCTGTTCAGTAAATACATTTTTTATAACTATATTAGATGATAAAAGGCTTACTTGGATTTAATTTAATTAAACAAAACCAAGTTTTAATGGTGACCTACTTTCAGCAGCAGTTGGTATTTAGTAATTCTCTGGATAGGTTTGAGCAGATAAGCTCCCAGTGGTAGTCTGTGGCCTAGTTGTCTCTGACACTCCTAGACAGATATTACAGAGATTTTTATAAGATAGTACAGTACATCTCTGAGTCATTTTAAATGTTATCTGTATGATCTTAAGTAGAAAACTAAAATGAAACTAAACACAATTGAGGTAACCCCTTAGATTATTAAAGACTGCATTAAAATCAGTTCAATTATAAAGACAGCAGTTTTAAGAATTGACTCACTTTAAAGAATGGGTTACTGTCACCTACAGTTACACGAAGAGCTTCAGATTTTGGTTTGTTTTGGCAGTAAATGCTATACATTTGGAACTCTTCTTTCTGAAACATTAGAAAGTAATGAAAAAAATATTAGTTGCCATGAATAGAAAATGTTTTGATTCCATAAGCCTGGATAGTTTTTTATCTGCTTTAATACAATAAAAAAACAAATTCTAGAATAAATAACTTTATTTCAATTTTTAACTAAACTAAAACAACTTTTTTAACATCAGTAAATCAGTGTTTAAAATAAATGAACATTTAATATATAATAATGCTGGTACTAACCCTATTCACAAAACACTTCCCAACAAGTGAGGGACAATCATGACATGCTTTCAACTCATGCAGAAAAGTGCTGGAAAAAAAGTACTAAAATTAATAACTTTTTGTTTTGTGATGATTAACAACAAAAATACTTTTTTAAAACACCTATATTTTAATTAATAAAATAAGGGTTTAAATTATCATATTTCAAGCTAATGAACACGTACTCTTTATGAAAGTTGTATATCTGTTGGAGATTTCCAAATAAAATATTTCTTTGGCCCAGGAGAGCCGGAGGGATCATCATCTGGAGAGACCTATCCTCCATCTTGTTGTAGTATCCCTAGTCAGAGGAAAACAACTTGACATAAGACACATATAAGAGAGAAAACAACTTGACATAAGACATATGAGAGAGAAAACAAATTGACATAAGACATATATGAGAGAGAAAACAACTTGACATAAGACATATATGAGAGAGAAAACAACTTGACATAAGACATATGAGAGAGAAAACAACTTGACATAAGACATATATGAGAGAGAAAACAACTTGACATAAGACATATATGAGAGAGAAAACAACTTGACATAAGACATATGAGAGAGAAAACAACTTGACATAAGACATATATGAGAGAGAAAACAACTTGACATAAAACATATATGAGAGAGAAAACAACTTGACATAAGACATATGAGAGAGAAAACAAATTGACATAAGACATATATGAGAGAGAAAACAACTTGACATAAGACATATGAGAGAGAAAACAACTTGACATAAGACATATATGAGAGAGAAAACAACTTGACATAAGACATATATGAGAGAGAAAACAACTTGACATAAGACATATGAGAGAGAAAACAACTTGACATAAGACATATATGAGAGAGAAAACAACTTGACATAAGACATATATGAGAGAGAAAACAACTTGACATAAGACATATGAGAGAGAAAACAACTTGACATAAGACATATATGAGAGAGAAAACAACTTGACATAAAACATATATGAGAGAGAAAACAACTTGACATAAGACATATGAGAGAGAAAACAAATTGACATAAGACATATATGAGAGAGAAAACAACTTGACATAAGACATATGAGAGAGAAAACAACTTGACATAAGACATATATGAGAGAGAAAACAACTTGACATAAGACATATATGAGAGAGAAAACAACTTGACATAAGACATATGAGAGAGAAAACAACTTGACATAAGACATATATGAGAGAGAAAACAACTTGACATAAGACATATGAGAGAGAAAACAACTTGACATAAGACATATGAGAGAGAAAACAACTTGACATAAGACACATATGAGAGAGAAAACAAATTGACATAAGACATATATGAGAAAGAAAACAACTTGACATAAGGCATATATGAGAGAGAAAACTACTTGACTTAGACATAAATGACAGATAAAAATAATTAATTTTGACCAATGAATTTTACCTGCAGTATTTGATTGAGCTCATTCACATAAGCTTCCTCTGTTTCAATAAGTTCATTCATGACATGCCTGTAAGAGTTAAATGTAGTGTTTATATGATAGGGAGAGAAATCTTAATCTAGCAAGAACTTACCTTTCTAAAATGTATGATAAATCTCAATTCAAATTTATGCATTTTTAAATAACAAAAACAAACTACATTTAAATTAAAATAATTAAAAGGATATTTATACAACAAACTTGAATATACATTTCTAAACAATGCTTATATTATCACATCATTTACTACTAATTGATTCAAAGAATTAGACTTACGTTCTTTTAGACTGCAAGCCTTCTGTGTCTGGGAATGAGGACATGGAAGCAGATGAGAGGGAGCTGATGTGTGTGTCTGTGGTTGATGATGAGGAAACATTGGAAGCGGATCTTGTTACCATCCCACCAGCTGTGAAAGAGAAATCACTAGCATTGCTTACCCCCCTTGTGGCGGGGTGTAAGGTTGGTGCGTCTGGTCGATACTGCGAAAATAAAAAGTTGAATTTATGTTCAAATGTGGATGATTGTATTTTAAAATTTAAACATATTTTATAATAAATTCAATATAAGCAAATTTAGAAATTATAATTGAATCTGTAGAGAATTCATTTTATACAGAATAAAGGAATTCTTTATTTCTGATTTATTATATAATTTATTTACTTAAAAATGGACAATATACATTTTGCTTAAAATAAGCTTAAAAACCAGACAATATATTCACAGAAACCCGCTATGGTTGATAATGACAACAGAATATTGTATCTGTTGTCTTGCTCACTTGGATGAAAAAAGAAACGTACCCGGACACTTTTGTCTAAAGAAACCACAGGTTTCTTGCCGTCTGACGCCGTTCTCTGGTGGCCGATGTTGTTAGAGTCCACGTGGTCAGTGGGTGGCTTTAAGGTTTGATTCTCTCTGGTTTCTCTTTGTGGGTGGCCGGGCATGGGGTGGGGCTCTGGGTTGACCTGCTGAACTGGCCGGGGTCGAGGGTCAATAAAATGCCGCAGGCTGTCTTTTCTCTTCTCACACATGCCCTGAACGTCCTCCATCCGTTTGAGAATTTGTTGAACTGTTGCCTGAATTGAGAGTGGGTCCTATATTTAATTGTTTTGTAATAAATCCTTTCCAAATTTCTATAAGTAAAGTTAAAACATTTTTGACTACAGATTGTTCAAGGATCATCACTAAGCATGAGGACATTATTTTAAACATAGTCAGAAATGCTTTAATTATTTTTGAGTAATTATAGTTTAATTTTAGATAACATTATTGAAAAAAAAATTAATACTATAATTAGGCTCTGTTTAAATACATTTTTCCTATCCAATGTTAATGAAATCTGAATAAATGTTTGCTACTTTAATAACCTATTGTAAGAGTTGCTTTTTTAATACAGAAAAAAAGATACTTTTATTTATAGAAAGGCTAAAGATAACATGCTTTGGTGGATAAAGTGTTGTATACTTATATGAGAGCTCTTAGTTGTCAGATGGTTGAATGGTATAGATGTGTACACACTAGTTTATTGCTTGTTCAAATGTGTACACAATAGTTTATTGCTTGTGGTTTTTTTTTATCTAGACATTAATTTATGACGTGCTGACAAAGTTTAACTGAAAATCATTCTTGCCGTAAAGTGATGTGAGTCTCATGAGTTACCTACCCTTGTCTCATGAGTTACCTACCTTTGTTTCCTGAGTTACCTACCCTTTTCTTCTCTCCTAAGTAACTTACTTTTGTCTAATGAGTTACCTACCCTTGTGTCATGAGTTACCTACCCTTGTCTAATGAGTTACCTACCCTTGTCTAATGAGTTACCTACCCTTGTCTAATGAGTTACCTACCCTTGTCTAATAAGTTACTTACCCTTGTCTCATTAGTCATCATGGACTCAAACAGCTGTCTGAACTCCTTAGGGTTGTTGAGCTTCAGTTCCCTGGAGGTCCGCAAGAATTTTTCTATCTCCAGCAGGGCTGATTGTGCCCCTTGTTGTGTCTGTAGTTTGTCTACGGCTTGACCGGCCAGAAGATCCACACCATTGGAACACCATTTGTTGGCCTGGAGACATACAGCATTGAAACACACCATTAGAACACATGAGATGACACCATGAGAACACCATTTGTTAGCCTGGATAAAGGACACACACCATTGAAACACAACATTGTAATTTGTAACGTCTTACTTCACAACATTAGAGCACTACTTTTTAGTCTGGATAAAGGACACACCATTAGAACACCATTTGATCAATACAACACACCATTACGCATGATTTGTTGGACTGAATTACAAATCCCATTTTGTACTTTTAACATAACACAATGAGGCACCAAGGATGTTAATAAATAAACTGATTTATGATTTTCTCACATCAATCAATTTATTTGCGATGTTCTCACATCAATAAACTGATGTGTGATGTTTTCACATCAATAAACTGATGTGTGATGTTTTCACATCAATAAACTGATGTGTGATGTTCTCACATCAATAAACTGGTGTGTGATGTTCTGACATCATTCAACTGATGTGTGATGCTCCCTAATCAATTGACTGAAGTGTGATGTTCTCACATCAACTGATTAATGTGTGATGTTCCAACAGCAATGGACTCACCCTGTCCAGTCTATCCTGCAAGTCATGTGACTTGGTCAGCATCTCGCGCCGTTTCCTGAGCAGCTCCTTGTACTGCTCACACATGCGCTGTAGCTCCACACATTTGGGCCGGATGGAATCCACTGCGTAGTGCTCGTCCATCATTAGCTGCTCACCCCTGGCTCTCATTCTGTCCGTCTGGTCAAGATCTTTCTGAAATACAACAAGATCATCTTTAGATATAGATCTGGACTATGTCAAGATCTTTCTGAAATACAACAAGATCATCTTTAGATGTAAATTTGGGCTTATGTCAAGATCTTTCTGCACTGCAGATGTAAATCTTCGGGTAGTTCAAGATGTTTTTTGCAATAGATAAAAAATGAGGGAGTTTATTTAAGAACGGTTTTTTTAGAATAAAAAAGAAAACAATCTTCCTTATGGGTGAAAATGTATGTGATTAAATTACATCATTTAAGGATATGCATTTTTAGAAAATCTTTTTTGTATGCCACTAACACTAAATGACTTCGATTAAAATAGACGACACAAAATTTTTCATGTTTATTTATTTATACACAGTGTTTCTTCCAGACTTTTTTCTCCGGGGGGGGGGGGGGAATCACTTGAAAATTTTCGGGGAGGGGGACGGACTAAAATTTTCGAGGGGGGGGGGGGCGGTCACTGTTAAAAGTATATATTTTCTATATAAATTCCAATTCGTTCGGGGGTGGGGGGCGGTGGACTTTCTTCGGGGGGGGGGGGGGGGGCTCCCCGATGAGATGCCTGGAAGAAACTTTGATTATACGCCGATCTAAAAGGGCGTAAAAATAACGTCGAATCATCCATTAGAATCATGGACCTACATGACAATAAATTCGTTTATTAATATCGTTATTAAAACAAATTCTGCTCAAATTTAAGTCATGCCGCATTCATTACAGTTCACGTCTGTATAGTGTTATAAACGAACTACGCCCACAGTTACTGCGCAGTTTTCATTGTTCAAACATGTCTACGCGAGAGTGGTCGCCCCAAGTCTGCTGTTCTATTTGGCGAGAGTTATCTGCCCTTGACTGTTGAGTCATCAGTAGCCGAAAGTGTCTAAAGCTGGACAAGTCAACTCATTTTCTCACAGTTGGTCCATGGTCAATATTTTATGACGTGGTTATTCTTAAGTTGAGCCTTGACCTTGAAGAATGCATCTTTTCTCTCAGTCGAAAGGCGACACAGAGATATTCCAAAACCCACGAAGACATTGTTCAAACAATATTTTAAAACTAAAAGCCACGAAACTTAACATCAACAATAATAAAAAAAGAAATAAAAAATAAAGCGGTTAAGTAAGAGACGAAAAATATAGAAATAAAACATTTAAAACAATGCATGGTACACTAGTCAAAGGAATTAGCGACATTTTTTTTCCTTGAAGATTTATAGACTTATCCTTATGAAGTTAACAGACCTACTACAGCTACTAACTTTTGCGATAGAGAGACAATTTTCAGGTGAGTCTAAAGCAGAAATAGACGTCTACTAACTCATGGTTAGTTCTGGGTAATGTCTAGGGTTAGGTTTAAGTTCGACAGCAAAAGCTTATCGACCAGCGGTAATATTTTCTAGTTCGTGTTTAACAGGGGCGTGTCCAATACCCAATCGGTCCAGTTCTAGTATGTACATGCGTCTTAATATGGTGACGGGACTGGTGAATATTTTGAGCTAAGGATGTCGGAAAAAAATGGCTTGGTATAAAGCCTAGGCTATAATCTTCTTCAGTGGTCGTAGGTCGCCGTGACATCCGCGCGCATCACACCGGCTCACCGCGCATCAACGTGACAGTGTCATTAGATCACGTGACATGTCACCGATGAAAACCATATATCTCACCCTAAACATTTTTGGAGAGGGATTTTTTTTCCCGTGGGGACAGGGTAGGGGGGGGGGGCATCTCACATCACAGAATTTATTATTTTTCAACAAAACTCTTTGAATCATTTGAATTCAAAAATAAAAATAGACGCTTAGAAACTAACCAGACTAAAACCCAAAAGTCACCGTAAAACTTGCCCCACTCCCTACACATTGGCTGAGCGATGTGTTGCGTCATTAGCTGCATGTGTTAGGGAGCTATTCTTGACCAGAGAGCTTAACAAAGTTGACTCTAGCAAGCCTGGAGGGATGGGTACACTTTGACAGCCTATATTCGTTTTAGCCACTCGCTACAAACAAAATGAGGGGAAGGGGGGGGGGTAGATTTTACGCTGTAAAGTACGGTCCAATTTTAACCCAAATAAAACGAGTTCATTGTTAAATGTATTTTATACTTTTAGACCTGCGGTCGTAGAACAGAAAAGTAAAATGTATTTTATGTTTGCGATGTATTGAGATTTCCATGTTTTTATAACATCAAACACGTCGAGGACAAAAGTTTTGAACTTTTAGATTTGGAAGTTGTAACCTGCTCGACAGGCTCGCGGTGTGAATGGTGCGGACACAGGAGTAAATGGGTTTCAGTATTGTCGTTGGCGTCGTAAGTTGTCAACGTGAATTAGTTCTCTGTTAGTTGGGTTCAAATATTTATAAAGGTCAAACATTGATGAGGGCCTAAGATATATTAGGTAGGGTTAAGTATTAATGAGGTGTAGGATAAATTAGGTGGGGCAAAGGATAATGAGGATATATAACGCATTAGGTATGTCTAGAACATTAGGTAAGTCTAGAACACATTAGGTAAGTCTAGAACACATTAGGTAGGTCTAGAACACATTAGGTAGGTCTAGAACACATTAGGTAGGTCTAGAACATATTAGGTAGGTATGCCCAACCTTTGCTAAACAGTACGGTGAGTGTGTGTGTGTGGGGGGGGGGGGGGGGGGGGTGAGCCGTTTACTTAGGTGACAAAAAGTTAATGCTGGGCGTTTGGTGACGTCAGCAATCCCGCCGTGAGTAATCTGTTACATCATCATTTTAGGGTATCAAATTAAGGGGAGGATCAGGAATGGGTGAGGGACTCTAAGGGTGTTTATATATATATATATATATATATATATATATATATATATATATATATATATATATATATATATATATATATATATATATATATATATATGCATATACTTACTTAACACATTTGCTACCTAAAGTGGTGGGTGGAGAATATTTCCATTGCTCCATTACAAAAGCTGTGCCTATGTTTAACACTTACATTTGTATGTAACTGTTCCAGCAAAATAAAAAGTTTAAGCACCATCAAATCGTATCTTACCTCATGACCAGCGGAGTTTCAAACTGATGACATCTAAACGTCCCACTAGATTGAATTTTATCCAAAGTTTTATGATCCAAATTGTGTTAAAACACTAGATTGAATTTTATCCAACGTTTTATGATCCAAATTGTTTTAACAAAACAATATACTCAAATTTGATTGATTCTATCCAAAGTTTTATGATCCAATTTGTTTTAAAACAATCTCATATATCCATAATCCCAATGATAGAGATGGTTTTGTGTATGATGTCTTGATGGAAATGATTATTGCGAAAATTCATCAGTTAAAAATCGAATCCAAAATCTTGAAACAATTTATCAAAGAGAATTCATCAAAGGGAGGTTAGTGATTCAGTGATTAAACAATATATCTCACGAAGTCAGTACACAGATTATCTTCTAAAACAAAATGATGTAAGCACATGTAAGCACTTTACAATCTTACAGAAAGTACAAAAGTTAAAGATCTTCTACCAACGAACACTGCACCACATATAAGCTGTTGAGAAAGTACAAAGTAGCGCCGAGATGATGGAAGCCTAACATGCGTGCTAGCCACACCACTAAGAACCTGTGCCTCTATAAAGAGATTTGGCCATCAAGACAGTATTAGTATTAAGGAAAGATAAGGACTAAATAAATAAATTCCACACGATCTGATGACGTCATTTAGAACACAAGTCTACGAGCTATAGATTTAATCAATTATGCTAAATAGTCTAACTGGTTGTTGTGAAGCGAAACTGGTCTGACCAAGACTACATAACCATTTTAAAAAATAGTCCCTTTTATCGTTCGTTAGAGTGTAGTTTATTTTTTTTTTACTGCTAGCTGGGATAGTGTTGCAATTTAAAAAAATGAAATTTATTGATTTGGTTTGATGGAAAGGGTTTACTTAACATTAACATCAAATTTTATGACCGACCATAAGGGAGGGGGGGGGGCGGAGGGTGAGCGATCAATAGACATCGGATGAGCACATATACACGTGTGTTACATGGTTGGGTGAACCAATAGTGCCAGATGAGCACATATATACGTGTGTTACATGGTTGGCTGAATCAACAGTGACAGATGAGCACATATATACGTGTGTTATACAGTGGACTGACTGAACCAACAGTGACAGATGAGCACATATACACGTGTGTTACACAATTGACTGAACCAACAGTGCCAGATGAGCACATATACACGTGTGTTATACAGTGGACTGACTGAACCAACAGTAACAAATAACATGAGCAGTCGTATGACGTAGAGTCAACGTGTTTTTGAGGGAGTCGTGGTTCGGGTCAAGGCTAAATCTATAGAGGTTAAGTACAGGAAGATATTTGAAAGTTACATGGTGTCCCGTTTTTTAAAGATATATCATTTGGTTAAAGGTTAATTGGACCCTGCTTGGTAAATATAATATGGGCTTGTTCTGTTGTGAGTTAATGAGCTATGAAGCTAAATGAGCTAGGTTGTTAAATGTTAAGTGGTCATGTTTTCTTAAAGGTCGAGGACGGATAAGAAATCGTCTGCCGCTATAGAGCTCGTCTGCTCCCACAGACAGGCTCTGGGTCAAGTTACAGGCGACAAGGCCACGGGCAGTCCCGACCCGACCTACGAATTTCTGAACAACCGTCGTTTTTTGTATTATATACACCAGTCATGTGTGGCAATATATATATATATATATATATATATATATATATATATATATATATATATATATATATATATATATATATAACAAAACGATGTATATAGTTCTACAATAATCAGACAGAAAACCTCACACCCATAAAGCACACACAAAGGCGGGAAGAAAAGTTGACAAAATGGCGCAGATTCAATACACCAAACGTTTGTGGGTTCACTCCCTTTCCCGATACGACGACTGTTATTTTAAAACAAGGAACTATCAACACATTGTATAACAAGAATAAGACTAAACGTTTACACTCTACCACCCTGTAAGACATCATAAACTTGAGAAAACGCTCCCCCCCCCCTTATCCCCTACGTGTTTTATAACTACATCTCACGTCTAAAGTCTATTTTAAGTCCACGTATATCAGATGGGAGGGGGTTGTGAGGAGATCATATTTGAAACTAATTAAACCCGTATTAATACCATAGTCGAAGAGATTATGTGGGGCAGAAGTAAAGATTTTAGACGGCTGGCTACAAGGTCCGGAGATTATGTGGGGCAGAAGTAAAGATTTTAGACTGCTGGCTACAAGGTCCGGAGATTATGTGGGGCAGAAGTAAAGATTTTAGACTGCTGGCTACAAGGTCCGGAGATTATGTGGGGCAGAGAAAAGATTTTAGACTGCTGGTTACAAGGTCCGGAGATTATGTGGGGCAGAGAAAAGATTTTAGACTGCTGGTTACAAGGTCCGGAGATTATGTGGGGCAGAAGTAAAGATTTTAGACTGCTGGCTACAAGGTCCGGAGATTATGTGGGGCAGAGAAAAGATTTTAGACTGCTGGTTACAAGGTCCGGAGATTATGTGGGGCAGAAGTAAAGATTTTAGACTGCTGGCTACAAGGTCCGGAGATTATGTGGGGCAGAGAAAAGATTTTAGACTGCTGGTTACAAGGTCCGGAGATTATGTGGGGCAGAGAAAAGATTTTAGACTGCTGGTTACAAGGTCCGGAGATTATGTGGGGCAGAAGTAAAGATTTTAGACTGCTGGCTACAAGGTCCGGAGATTATGTGGGGCAGAGAAAAGATTTTAGACTGCTGGTTACAAGGTCCGGAGATTATGTGGAGCAGAGAAAAGATTTTAGACTGCTGGTTACAAGGTCCGGAGATTATGTGGAGCAGAGAAAAGATTTTAGACTGC
This sequence comes from Physella acuta, assembly GCF_028476545.2. Lineage (NCBI taxonomy): Eukaryota > Metazoa > Mollusca > Gastropoda > Physidae > Physella > Physella acuta. The sequence goes on from NW_026732088.1 coordinate 201,637, forward strand.
TGGTTACAAGGTCCGGAGATTATGTGGAGCAGAGAAAAGATTTTAGACTGCTGGCTACAAGGTCCGGAGATTATGTGGAGCAGAGAAAAGATTTTAGACTGCTGGCTACAAGGTCTGGAGATTATGTGGGGCAGAAGTAAAGATTTAGACTGCTGGTTACAAGGTCTGGAGATTATGTGGGGCAGAAGTAAAGATTTAGACTGCTGGTTACAAGGTCCGGAGATTATGTGGGGCAGAAGTAAAGATTTTAGACTGCTGGCTACAAGGTCCGGAGATTATGTGGAGCAGAGAAAAGATTTTAGACTGCTGGTTACAAGGTCCGGAGATTATGTGGAGCAGAGAAAAGATTTTAGACTGCTGGCTACAAGGTCCGGAGATTATGTGGAGCAGAGAAAAGATTTTAGACTGCTGGCTACAAGGTCTGGAGATTATGTGGGGCAGAAGTAAAGATTTAGACTGCTGGTTACAAGGTCCGGAGATTATGTGGGGCAGAAGTAAAGATTTTAGACTGCTGGCTACAAGGTCCGGAGATTATGTGGGGCAGAAGTAAAGATTTTAGACTGCTGGTTACAAGGTCCGGAGATTATGTGGGGCAGAAGTAAAGATTTTAGACTGCTGGCTACAAGGTCCGGAGATTATGTGGGGCAGAAGTAAAGATTTTAGACTGCTGGTTACAAGGTCCAACAGATGTCACCACGTCCGTTGTTAGAAAAAAAAATGGATTAGTCAGAATTGTTACATTCTAAAGCAAATAATCTTTTTGCATTGCGCATATTGATTTCTATATTGATGAAAAGGGAAAAAAATAATCGAGGAGTGGGGTAGAGTGGGTTGGGGTATTAGAGTAAGGCAGACAAAGAAAGATATTTTTATAAGCAAAAATATTTGGAACAATCGACTTTTTGGCTTCAGTGTTGCTTTTGTTAAGTTGATTATTTCCTTTTTTTAATATTATAAAAACTATACATTTAACTAATATTAAAAGTTACTTTGATCGTAAGTACAGTGTAGGTATTAATAAATAAACTGTGCAGACTTATTGTTGTAGATTGTACACAATAGCTTTTGCAAATTGTACACAGTAACTGGTCTATATTAATAAATGGTGTAGATTACACACACTGATTATTGGAGAGTGTGCACATGTACCCCGACTGAATACTGAGATAAACGATCGATATTTGTGTACACCGACTGAATACTGAGATAAACGATCGATATTTGTGTACACCGACTGAATACTGAGATAAACTATCGATATTTGTGTACACCGACTGAATACTGAGATAAACTATCGATATTTGTGTACACCGACTGAATACTGAGATAAACTGTCGATATTTGTGTACACCGACTGAATACTGAGATAAACTATCGATATTTGTGTACACCGACTGAATACTGAGATAAACTATCGATATTTGTGTACTATCTCCCAAGCTATTTGGGTGTTAAGTTGGGTATTGATCTAGGGGGACTCGGATATTTTTAGCTTCATTACACGCTCCCCATCAGATCGGATATCACGTGATCAAACCTTAAACTTGGACAGAATTTCTATTTCAAAAGGGAATATAGCGACCAGGGCTTTTTCCAGACATGTATCTACCGTGGAGCAGTAGCGTAGCGAAGGGGGGGGGGGGGGGGGGCGGGGGGGGGACATATGTCCCCGGGCGCCGACCATAGGGGGCGTCAAAATGGGTTGGAAAAATAAATTGAAAGGTTGAGGGGGGTGCAAATCGAAAGTTTGAGGGGGGGGGGGGGGGAGGGGGAGGGTGCAAATCAAAATCTTGAAGGGGGGGGTGCAAATCGAAAAGGGAAGGGTCGCTACGCCTCTGCCGTGGAGGGGGGGATTTGAAACTTTAGGGGAGCATCGAAGTTGTACAAGACCTGTTTTTAATATATACTTTTAGTTCATCATAATAGAAATAAACTTTCCTTATAACAGGCACCGAACCTATATGCTTCCTCTCTGCACCCCCCCCCCCATTACAACTGTAGTTGTATGTCGCGTATGGCTACACATCATCCATAGCACACATATCTTGTAACATAGCGATGGTAACTGTAGCTTCACACGGTCACACCCCAATGATTCGACACGTATCGCTGAGCTTGGGTGTTTTTGCTCGGGTCTAACCATCCGTGACGTAACCACGATGGCTATTTATAGATGGTATTTAAAAACGTTGCCGGGTATTATGTGCGATTGTTCCAGGAGGTTGAACAGAGGAAACCAATTCAGGCAAGGGAAACCACTCTGGTGCAAGGGGCAATAACTGGTGCCTGATTTAGACTAGGGGCGACAATAATTGTGTTGATACCTGTTGATTTAGACTTCCTTGGTTAAAGTAAAATCGGTTGATATTTGTTGATTTAGACTTCCTAGCTTAAAGTAAAATGTGTTGATATCTCTTGATTTAGACTTCCTAGCTTAGAGTAAAATGTGTTGATATCTCTTGATTTAGACTTCCTTGGTTAAAGTAAAATGTGTTGATACCTGTTGATTTAGACTTCCTTTCTCAAAGTAAACTGTGTTGATATTAAATGAATGACATTAGAAGGAAGTTTTAAAGGGGGAGGGGCAATGTTATGAAGATGTACTGTGTTGGGTTATTTTGTCAGGATCTCGAGGGGAAAAAACTCTGATATCGACGACACGGTTAAGGTTAGTGTCGTCTATGTACGCTAGCAGTTGGTAGGCCTACAGGCCGAATTGAGTTCGGCGGCTAACTATAAAGCAGGTTACCATTGGTAAAATAAATTTTTAAAGTACCCCCACTCCCGATCTTATAGAAAACTGTTGCAGATCAGCAAACGCTGGTGTTTTATCGTCACCTGGATTCAAACCTGCACACACCACAGGAATTGTTATCTCCTTGTTATGTCTGCGTGATACTTGCAACTGGAGCTCAATAACAGACAACATCAGAGTTCAGAAAAATCAAACATTTTAACAACTGTTGAAAAAAAGCCATTTACCAAGTTGAACAACTGTTGAAAAACTTCCAACATTTACCAACTTCAGAAATATTCATAAAAAATCCAACAAACCAACATGAACAACTGTTGAATTATTCGAAGTTAAAATACAAGTAATTTCAGTGATTCACGGTGTCCTGATAATCCTGAATTAGACCGTTAATCCTAATAATTTTAATGGGGGGAAAACCATTAAAACACACAAAGCACACACCTAGGAAAAAATTCCGTGAAATCAGCACCAATCCGTAGAACGATTCCCAAATAATTAATAATTCCTTTTTAAATTATGAAACAGAAACCAAGCACCAAAAAGCACTACACAGAAATTGGTCTGAAATTGTCAACTCTACAGTTATTTTCCAACTGTAACACAACATTTAAAAAGTAGAAGATAAAACACACCAACTGTTGTAAAACTAGAAGTGGCACTAACTCGATACTCCAGACCTCGATAAAGTTGGAGTAGCGGCCCTTAGTCGGAACCTACTGGAAGATAAACAAAGGCGACCCAAGAAGAAAAAAATATCTGGTGTAATCTCCCCATTAGCGGAGCTGCAAGGGCGGGCGGGCTGGTGTGTCGGCACACATCCGCGTCATGTGACGGTACGTGCGCCGAGATCCCACGGCGACGCTACGGGCTTGACCAATCCAAGTGAGGCGTTAAAACTAAAGTTGGTAAAAAAAAAGTTCCCAGCCCATTCGTCCGTGTTACCTAACCCTCCCCGGCCCGAACCTTAATCCAACTTGTCCCGTTCAATGAATCGCACCAAAGAACTAGTTGCGTCTTATCTGTACAATGTGGGTCTTGAATGTGCTATTCAGTGACATAAGGTACACTGTGGCTCGATTGTGACGGATGGGGGTGGAGGGTAGACTCCAGGACTAGTGTACAATGATCACTGCTATATGCTGGTGTTTAAGCAAGTATGTTAAGCGCATGCTCAAGTTAAGAAACTGACAAAATTTCAGGAAATTTGTTTCTTGACGAGAATTGTATTGCACTTATTAGTTAGATAGACGTTCACGTGGGTACATTGAGGGTTTTTTTTACAGTAAATTTGACGTTTAATCGTTTGATGGTTTAAATTTATAAATACATTAAATCAATAATAAAGTTAGTTAAGTAACAAATTAAGGTGCCATTGTTACTGTTATTTTGTACACGGCTATACCAAATGTTCGGATAGTGTTTTTGTAAGCTACTCACACTACAGACAGACTGGTAGAATAAGGAATAACCCGGATGTAAGACAACAGATGCAGCAGTATGTACAGTGTAAGACGATATTGCCAAGATAACCTATGGCTGACTACACTTCATGTAATTTTCCCCCCTCCCACCCCAACATCCCCCCACCCCACCTCAAGAGTTGTTTACAGTTGACAAAGATGGCGGGTAAAAAAAATATTCACACGACCTTCGTCTTGCGACCATGACACCATCCGTTTTCTGACCTTTTTCTAAGAAGTAGCGTCACATAAGGCCACTGAGAGATTTTTTTCTTAAGACATTTATTTCGGATGCCAGTATCAGATAATAAAAACAATGAAAACTTTTGTTAAAGTGGGATGTTTGGTTTTTGTTAGTAAACTAAATTCTAACATGACTACCTAAACCCTAACGCTATCCCAAAGTGTACCATAGCACAACCCCAATTTTTTACCCTAACCCTAAACATACCATCACAATGTGAACTAGCACCTTAGCACGCCTATTTTCAGAGGAATAAAGTCGGACATAGGTATTACTACGGTAACATCAGTTTTTCATTAATAAAAACCTCACAAATTCAAACCCCATTGACTGACTCAGTGTTCTCTTAACATCACTTATCAAATCAACCCTGTTGCTGATAATTAGAAGACACGCTCACCATTGTGGATGCTGGTACATCTGGGTTGTTTGTAAACATTCGACTTAGCTTTGGAGTAGTTTCCCTTAGTTTATTTTTTAATAACATTAAATAGTTCTTTCTTTATTATTGTATATTATTGTTGTTGTTTGAGTGTGTGTGTGTGAACGTACTAGCGCTGGTCTACACAATTAATTCTGTAGCAGCTAGGGAGGAAGTGACGTATTTGGTAAGGAGGGGGGGGGGATATCCAAGTTTAGTTCACAGGAGTAACATATGTGTATGGGTAGACTCTGGCTGTTTACAACGATGTCAAACACAAGAGTACGTAGCTAATGGTCTATATTGTGATGGTTCTATGGTTATGTGTTCAATATCAATCAACATCGATTCCTGACTCAGAATAAGTGGGATCGTAAACAGTGAACCAACTTCAAATCTCCACCCAACACATAGGAGTAAGATGACAATTGAGGAAGTTAACATTATATGGCAGAGGTGTAGCGACCCTGGACAAACTTTCAATTTGGCGCCCTTCCCCACCCCCATATATTTTTTTATATTTATAATGCAAAACTGCAGCTACAATGAGCTTTTAATTTTTTTTCCAACCCATATTGGCGCACCCTAGGGTCGGCGCCCTGGGACATATGTATCCCCCCCCGACCCCCCTCGCTACGCCTCTGTATGGGAGGAAGTTAACATTATATGGGAAGTTAAGTTAGTTAACATTTGAAGGCAATATTTTGTCTATAACATATGTGTAATGTCACAGAAAGACAACGAAGCCAATATTTAACACACCATAGACCTCCTTCACCATTACAAGTGTGTTGACTATAGGCTGTAGTAGTAGGAAAAGTTAGCTGTGTTCAAATGATGAAAGGCTTTAACACCAACCATAGAGAGAGTGTGTGTGTTTATTATTGATGAAGGGTAGGCGACTCTAGGATTGGTTCATTTGTGAAGGGTTGGGGAACAGAAAGTGGGCATTTTTCCAGATGTAGTTCAGGTGCGGAAATTCTGATTCATGGTGTTAAAAATAATTCAGGGGCGGTAACTATACTTTAGGGGCGGTAACTTTAATTTAGTGGCGGCAAATCTGATTCAGGTGATAATAATTAATACCGGGGCGCAGAGTTTCTTCCAGTCATCTATCCCCCCCCCCCCCCCCCCCGAACGAAATGGGATTTACATAGAAAACATACTATTACCAGTGCCCGCCCCTCCCCCCTGGAAAATGTAGTCTGCCCCCTGAAAATATCAAGCGCCCCCCCCCCCCCGGGAAAAATCTGGAAGAAACACTGTCGGGGCGGTACCAATAACGCAGGGACGATCCAAGAACGGTAATAACAATTCAGGGGCGATAAATATAATTCAAACAAAAAAAAAATAAAGAAGTAACCCGATCTCTACCAACGGTAGTTAGGCCGACAACTTGGAAAGATTACAAGAATAAACTATGTGGTAATCATTCATCCGTCTGATCACAAAAACTTTCCTACCTGAGAAATGGAACATCCGGTCTACGTCATGATACGTGAGGGGGAGGGGGGGGAGGTGTTTGCCAAACGGGCGTATAAGTCAGATCGATAAACGAGAAATATTGATCACGTGAAATATTAAAATCGATATGCTCGTCTGGTTTTGATCCCCATATTTAACACTTTTTTTTTACATCAGAGAAAAATATTTCGGTTTAGATTTGAGATATGGGCAGGTCAGGGGCGTAGACCAAGTGCTTTTTACAGCACTGGGCCAGACCACAGGGGAACACCCCTGGTTCTGTGTGTGGCAGGCGGGAACAGTCTCATTACAGACTTGGGAACAACCATTATCCCAGACTTAAGAACAGTCACTAGCCCAACATAATCAATACTAGACTTGGGAAGATTAACTTTCCCAACATAATCTATCCCAAAATGTGTGAACAGGCACTGTCCCAACCTGCTCTATCCCAGAAAAAAATGTCATCGTCATTGGCTATTAGAGCAAAAACTATTTTAAAATAGATTGAAAATTTGAATTCATTCACATGTAGGTAAGTGGAAAAAGTGTGTTGGTATGTGTGTGGGGGGGGGGGGGGGGTAGGGTAACTTTATCAAAAAGAATATACAACTGGAACGGTAGATGAGATAGACAACCTTAAATATCAAAATTTTGCTAAGAACAGTAAATGTTTTAAATGTTAAAATATGTTTTTGAGTTATTACATTTAGCTATAAATTATACTAACTTAGGTTTATTCTTCAAAAGTACAGTTTGATAACCCACCGTAAGATCGCAAAATGACTTTCTTTAAAAATCCACCTCTACATTACAACCTACCATTTTTTTTAAAACCCACCTCTACATTACGATGTACCAGTCATTAAAAACCCACCTCTACATTACGATGTACCAGTAATTAAAAACCCACCTCTACATTACGATCTACCAGTAATTAAAAACCCACCTCGACATTACGATCTACCAGTAATTAAAAACCCACCTCTACATTACGATCTACCAGTAATTAAAAACCCACCTCTAGAATCTAGATCGCAATACGCCAATGTTTAAAAATCCAAACGATTTTTCCCAGTGTCAACAACGGCTGTTAAAAAAAACAAAAAGTAATGGACCATTTGTCACCCAACACCGTTGCTATGGAAACGTCACGGACTTCCAGCGTCCCTTGGATTCCTTCGCTGCTTAAGATGGCGGTGTTTTATGACGTCACAAGCACTTTAAAAATGGTCTTACGGTCCATATTGGTAGACTGTGGTTGTTCGCCTATCGTGTCAATATCAAACACATGTGTAAATAGCGGGTGGTCTATGGTCAACAGTATAAATGAAGAGCTGCTTAACCGTCTTCGCCCCATATTTATTGAATATTGTTACTATAGTGTTATAATGGTATTATATATTCAATATCAATCAGCATCGATCCCAAACTCACAACAAGTGGGGGTAATAAACAGTAAACAAACATCAAATACTGGAATAATGTTGATGTTGTGAAACTAAAATATTGATTAAATTATGGAATAAAACATCAGTTTACTACAACAGACTTCTAAAATCATATGGGGTAATTACAAAAACATACTTTGTTCTAGTTGGTTCTGTAGTTCAGATTATGTTTCATATTGTCACTGAAGCTTGAAGCTACAGGACTGAAATCAATGGATTACATAGGTAGCAGACAGAGAGTCGTTAGGTTTCCACAAGATATTTCTATAAAGGAATAGGCGAGTTCAGAAGGGTCGCGAGGCGGGGGCGGGGTGCGGAACGCACCGAGTTACATCATTTAGGGGTGGGTAACACAAATTGCAAAATATATACGAGTAAGGGAGGCGATATTCGCCAATGAGCGCATTCGCCGGCCAATGCGTGCTTTGGCCGACTTCGGGCTTTGACCGTAACATGTAACATATATAATAAATAAACACATATAATAAATATATATATATATATATATATATATATATATATATATATATATATATATATATATGAAGGGCTCAGTGGAAAAAGTACTTAAGTTACATTTTGTCAAAAATGAGTTAAGACCGGTATATTATTTGACTACCTCCCCTTAACCATCCCTGTAAATTTGGGCCTTGGAAAAAGTACCGAAGTAGCTTAATTTAAATACTCTGCATCAGCTGTTTTGTTATTTCAATAACAATTTTAAAACTTTGCACTCATTTTTATCAAAACTCTCAAAATACACTTAAGTACTTTTTCCACTGAGCCCTTCATATATATATATATATATATATATATATATATATATATATATATATAGTTTTTTTGGTGTGCGTGGAGGGGGGGGGGTGACACCATGAGTGCCGCACTGTGTGGCGCCCTACCTAGCTACGCCACTGATCGTGTTACATCTTAAATTGAACGAGGAATATGATATAATGGTACGTTGTGGAAATGTTAAGGTTTTAGTGTTAAATGATACTTAAGAGTTACGTTTTAGTAATATAATGATAATTTAGTGATATTACGTTATAGTGATCTATTGATGCTTTAGTGATATAATAATTTAATGATATAATAGTTATTGTTATAATGGTACTGTAAAAGATTGTGTAGTTTAGCTGTTGTGTGGTTTAGCTGTCATGTGGTTTAGCTGTCGTGTGGTTTAGATGTTGTGTGGTTTAGCTGTCGTGTGGTTTAGATGTTGTGTGGTTTAGCTGTCGTGTGGCTTAGATGTTGTGTGGTTTAGCTGTCGTGTGGTTTAGATGTTGTGCGGTTTAGCTGTCGTGTGATTTAGCTGTTGTGTGGTTTAGCTGTCGTGTGGTTTAGCTGTCGTGTGGTTTAGCTGTCGTGTGGTTTAGCTGTCGTGTGGTTTAGCTGTCGTGTGGTTTAGGTGTCCTGTTGTAAAATGTGGTTAAGCTCTCGAAGCTTAGTTCATTGATGCGTATATTTCTTACATCAAAATAATTTAAGCCACTGACCTTGGTCCGCAACAAGAATTGACCTGAAAGTTTATGGTGTTGGTACTTCTGTATCTACACCGTCCGCTCGAAAAATGAATTATCTGACACACATTTGTGTTTACACCGTCCACTTAGAAACTTGATACATAAACTATTGGACACACATTTGAGTCTAAAACGTACACTTAGAAACTTGATAGATAAATTAGTGGATACACATTTGTGCTTACACCGTCCACTTAGAAACTTGATCTATAAATTATTTGACACATATTTGAATCTAGACCCTACACTTAGAAACTTGATAGATAAATTATTGGACACACATTTGTGTCTACACGTCCACTTTGATCCAGAAACTTGAAACAAATTATGTTGGGAGACACACCACGTATCTACAAAATCCGCTCTAGCACAAATGGACGGCAATAGTTTGGGCAGACGTGGCTGCCGTCTGTTGATCTAACGCCATTAGCGGCAGCGGTGAGCGGACATGGCCGTTTTTGTTTTAACAAATTTCGGCTGTGGATTTTGACGCGCTTCAAGGCCGGGCAAGGGTAACGAGGCAACAGTGGGATTGATGACCGTGTCAATTAAAGCAGGAAATACAAGGTCGATGTGATTAGTGAAGGGGGGGGGGGGGGGGGCAAGCTGTGACGTTCATCCTGCTAAGAGATAGGACAAACTTTTTAAAAGACGTGGAAGAGTTATTGGTCTTTAAAATAGGTTAAGGCCCCTTATCTGGTCGAGCTCGTTCAGTTGATGAGGGTTTTTTTTTTAGTTTACTAGAAAGTCGATTTTAAATTATGGCTGTATTTATAATACTATATTGGTAATTTATAGTCCAAGTATTATATAGTCGTATACGTGTAGTTTAACTTTCGGACCTGGTAGTCAAGGGGGCTGATGTAGAGTTCCATCTTTTCTGTGACTAGTTCTATGCCCAACCGCTTTTACTTTCTCTGACAGGAATTCGTAAGGACTCAAGCCCGAGATCCGAACTCGAGCCTTATAGGTTAGCAGTCGTGCACTCTACCAACAAACCATCACGCTACATGTGTATAGGTTAGCAGTCGTGCACTCTACCAACAAACCATCACGCTACATGTGTATAGGTTAGCAGTCGTGCACTCTACCGACCAACCATTCCGCCACATTTGTATAGGTTTTCAAGCTCCAAATTTTTGAGTTGAAGAGGAGTGCACATCCTAATAGGTAGGGGGGGGGTCGTTTATCTTTTAAACATAGGGCCTACTTAATGTGGGGTGGGGGCTCCTAAGTCTGGTTCTGTGTTGCTATCCCCCTGAAAAAAAAAATCGTGTCATCAACGGACTGGTGACAACAGAAGAAAAAAAAAACGTCTACGTGTTAATCCTGACACAACAAAACAAATATTACTCTACTATTTATTTCTCAGAGGAACTTTCACACCGAGGGGGTTTGGATTTTAATCGGAAAATTTAAATTTTAATAAGTTTAGTTTAAGGCAGACAGTCGTCTTGGTTAGGCTAAATCACAGTAAAGCACTGAGAAAAAAAGGAATATATTTTTTTTTGGAAAAACTTTTATTTTTCACTGGTGACAATTTTTTTAAACCCAATGATTGAAGTGAATGTAAATGACCAATGATTGAAGTGAATGTAAATGACCAATGATTGAAGTGAATGTAAATGACCAATGATTGAAGTGAATGTAAATGACCCAATGAATGTAAATGACGACAGAAGATTATCACGTGACCGATAGAATAATTGGAAGAAGAAGATGGGCAAACACAGAACAGGAAGAGATCGTTGGGTAATCAAACGGTGTGTGATCAGACGGCAGGAAATCGATGGGGGATGTGGTGTGGCCTCAAACAGTAGGTCACGTGGTCTCGTGTAGAAAACATGCGCCTGGTAATTGGTTAGATTGTGGTGGTCCAGTGGTTGTGGTGGTCCTAAGGTTGTGGTGGTCCTACGGTTGTGGTGGCCCTAAGGTTGTGGTGGTCCTACGGTTGTGGTGGTCCTAAGGTTGTGGTGGTCCTAATGTTGTGGTGGTCCTGGTGGTCCTAGGGTTGTGGTGGTTCTAAGGTTGTGGTGGAACTAAGGTTGTGGTGGTCCTAAGGTTGTGGTGGTCCTAAGGTTGTGGTGGCCCTAAGGTTGTGGTGGTCCTAAGGTTGTGGTGGTCCTGGTGGTCCTAGGGTTGTGGTGGTCCTAAGGTTGTGGTGGTCCTAAGGTTGTGGTGGTCCTAAGGTTGTGGTGGTCCTAGGGTTGTGGTGGTCCTAAGGTTGTGGTGGTCCTAAGGTTGTGGTGGTCCTAAGGTTGTGGTGGTCCTAAGGTTGTGGTGGTCCTAAGGTTGTGGTGGTCCTAAGGTTGTGGTGGTCCTGGTGGTCCTAGGGTTGTGGTGGTCCTAGGGTTGTGGTGGTCCTAAGGTTGTGGTGGTCCTGGTGGTCCTAAGGTTGTGGTGGTTGTGGTGGTCCTAAGGTTGTGGTGGTCCTGGTGGTCCTAAGGTTGTGGTGGTCCTGGTGGTCCTAAGGTTGTGGTGGTCCTAAGGTTGTGGTGGTCCTAAGGTTGTGGTGGAACTAAGGTTGTGGTGGTCCTAAGGTTGTGGTGGTCCTAAGGTTGTGGTGGCCCTAAGGTTGTGGTGGTCCTAAGGATGAGGTGGTCCTGGTGGTCCTAGGGCTGTGGTGGTCCTAGGTTTGTGGTGGTCCTAAGGTTGTGGTGGTCCTAAGGTTGTGGTGGTCCTAAGGCTGTGGTGGTCCTAAGGTTGTGGTGGTCCTAAGGCTGTGGTGGTCCTAAGGTTGTGGTGGTCCTAAGGCTGTGGTGGTCCTAAGGTTGTGGTGGTCCTAAGGTTGTGGTGGTCCTAAGGTTGTGGTGGTCCTAAGGTTGTGGTGGTCCTAAGGCTGTGGTGGTCCTAAGGTTGTGGTGGTCCTAAGGTTGTGGTGGTCCTAAGGTTGTGGTGGTCCTAAGGTTGTGGTGGTCCTAAGGTTGTGGTGGTCCTAATGTTGTGGTGGTCCAGTGGTTGTGGTGGTCCTAAGGTTGTGGTTGTCCTACGGTTGTTGTGGTCCTAAGGTTGTGGTGGTCCTAAGGTTGTGGTGGTCCTAAGGTTGTGGTGGTCCTAAGGTTGTGGTGGTCCTAGGGTTGTGGTGGTCCTAAGGTTGTGGTGGTCCTAAGGTTGTGGTGGCCCTGGTGGTCCTAAGGTTGTGGTGGTCCTAAGGTTGTGGTGGTCCAGTGGTTGTGGTGGTCCTAAGGTTGTGGTTGTCCTACGGTTGTTGTGGTCCTAAGGTTGTGGTGGTCCTAAGGTTGTGGTGGTCCTAAGGTTGTGGTGGTCCTAAGGTTGTGGTGGTCTTAAGGTTGTGGTGGTCCTAAGGTTGTGGTGGTCCTAAGGTTGTGGTGGTCCTAAGGTTGTGGTGGTCCTAAGGTTGTGGTGGTCCTACGGTTGTGGTGGTCCAGTGGTTGTGGTGGTCCTAAGGTTGTGGTGGCCCTAAGGTTGTGGTGGTCCTAAGGTTGAGGTGGTCCTAAGGTTGTGGTGGTCCTAATGTTGTGGTGGTCCAGTGGTTGTGGTGGTCCTAAGGTTGTGGTGGTCCAGTGGTTGTGGTGGTCCAAAGGTTGTGGTGGTTCAGTTGTTGTGGAGGTTCTAAGGTTGTGGTGGTCCTACGGTTGTGGTGGTCCTAAGGTTGTGGTGGTCCTACGGTTGTGGTGGTCCTAAGGTTGTGGTGGTCCTGGTGGTCCTAGGGTTGTGGTGGTCCTACGGTTGTGGTGGTCCTAAGGTTGTGGTGGTCCTACGGTTGTGGTGGTCCTAAGGTTGTGGTGGTCCTAAGGTTGTGGTGGTCCTACGGTTGTGGTGGTCCTAAGGTTGTGGTGATCCTACGGTTGTGGTGGTCCAGTGGTTGTGGTGGTCCTAAGGTTGTGGTGGTCCTAAGGTTGTGGTGGCCCTGGTGGTCCTAAGGTTGTGGTGGTCCTAAGGTTGTGGTGGCCCTGGTGGTCCTAAGGTTGTGGTGGTCCTAAGGTTGTGGTGGTCCTACGGTTGTGGTGGCCCTAAGGTTGTGGTGGTCCTAAGGTTGTGGTGGTCCTAAGGTTGTGGTGGTCCTACGGTTGTGGTGGCCCTAAGGTTGTGGTGGTCCTGGTGGTCCTAGGGTTGTGGTGGTCCTAAGGTTGTGGTGGTCCTAAGGTTGTGGTGGTCCTAAGGTTGTGGTGGCCCTGGTGGTCCTAAGGTTGTGGTGGTCCTAAGGTTGTGGTGGCCCTGGTGGTCCTAAGGTTGTGGTGGTCCTAAGGTTGTGGTGGTCCTAAGGTTGTGGTGGTCCTAAGGTTGTGGTGGTCCTAAGGTTGTGGTGGTCCTAATGTTGTGGTGGTCCAGTGGTTGTGGTGGTCCTAAGGTTGTGGTGGTCCTAAGGTTGTGGTGGTCCTAAGGTTGTGGTGGTCCTAAGGTTGTTGTGGTCCTAAGGTTGTGGTGGTCCTAAGGTTGTGGTGGTCCAGTGGTTGTGGTGGTCCTAAGGTTGTGGTGGTCCTAAGGTTGTGGTTGTCCTACGGTTGTTGTGGTCCTAAGGTTGTGGTGGTCCTAAGGTTGTGGTGGTCCTAAGGTTGTGGTGGTCCTAGGGTTGTGGTGGTCCTAAGGTTGTGGTGGTCCTAAGGTTGTGGTGGCCCTGGTGGTCCTAAGGTTGTGGTTGTCCTAATGTTGTGGTGGTCCTAATGTTGTGGTGGTCCAGTGGTTGTGGTAGTCCAGTGGTTGTGGTGGTCCTAAGGTTGTGGTGGTCCTAAGGTTGTGGTGGTCCTAAGGTTGTGGTTGTCCTAATGTTGTGGTGGTCCTAATGTTGTGGTGGTCCTGGTGGTCCTAAGGTTGCGGTGGTCCTGGTGGTCCTAAGGGTGTGGTGTATGAGGCTGTGGTGGGATGGGTGGAGAAAGCAGATATGTCATAACGGTGAGAAGGATATGTTGTCATGTTTACTGACATGTATTCCAGCCAAAGATAGGTGTATAAACGGTGTGGGGCCTGTTTTATATCGTCGTATTGAACCAACAGTTAACACATTAAACCATTCAACTTTAAGTAAAGTGTGTATATAAGCCATTTACACTAGACGAAGTTAGCTAAAAACAATCAATATTTAAATCTCGGTCGGGGTAACGCTACAATTTCTAGGGACTCGTCAATCCCCCCCCCCCCCACCAATCTCTATCCACCCACACACAGGGCACTTCCGTTACGCGATATTGAACAATTAGCCGGAAATGGAAGGGTAGACTGGTTGGGTGTTGGGGGGGGGGGGGAGGGATCAAAAGATTTTATTCAATGACCGAAGGTGTGGCAGGCGGGAAATTAAAGAACTGGCTTAAAGACAGCATTGGCAGGTAGAGTCCAATGGTGTGGGGACAGTTGTGTGAGGTAGAATACAATGGTGTGTGGACAGTTGTGTGAGGTAGAATACAATGGTGTGTGGACAGTTGTGTGAGGTAGAATCCAGTGGTGTGTGGACAGTTGTGTAAGGCAGGTAGAAACCAGTGGTGTGTGGACAGTGATTTGTAAGTCAGGTAGTTGGCTTGTATGTGTGGGTTAGTGGGTGTAAATAGAATCAGCTTTTAACGATTAACTTAAAAACGCAGGGATTAGACAACTATTTAAAGCAGTTTGAACATGCAGTAAAGTCTATATTTAAGGCATGTTATGTCCTAAAATGTAAGGCTATTGCAAACCTATTTTAACCAGTCGTCATAATCCATGTGTTATTGTAAGAGTTTGGGTTAGGCTAGGGTCTCTTCCTAAATATTAGTAAATGTATCCAATTGAATAATATAGTGACCCTCGCTTTTCTTTACAGTTATTTAAAAAGTATCGTATTCTTATTTTTTAAAGAAAATCTATTTATTTTCTCCTTTTAGTGTATTATTACATGAAAGCTTGTTACTAAAACGATTTCAAGCATTAAAATAAATTACGCTACAAAATTTAATGAGTGTAAAAATTGTTTGAACTCACAGCTTCTAGCTAAAAACATCAAACTGCCACAATTGGTCGGAATTGGTTGTTTGAAATATTATGCATTACAATTTAAAATCAATACACGAAAAACAGTTCAAATTTAAAGCATTATTTTAAACAGCCCATTTTAGTTTAGCTTTGGTCTACTCTACAATCAAACAACAGGCGCATCACAAATGTTATTTTTAGCCAAACGACATGCCGATTGCCGGTTTGACCTAACTAAGCCAAATAAGTTGACCAGGCTTAGGTCAACAATGCGGGCTTTAGCGGCAGGACTGAGAATAACAGTGAGATGCCTGGGGTATGAGTCGTGGTTTAGGTGACCCACGGTCAGATTATCAACATTTTCTTTAACACTTTGAATTTTGTAAGGCGTTATGTAGAAAAATTAATTCTAAGAAAATGTCATGCAAAATGTATTTAGATTTTAGAATCAAGATAAGGACTAGATCTAGAATTCAAGAAATTAAAGCGACCATCTGTAGCGCAAAAAACAACAAAAAACATAAAAAAAACTACAACAGTTGATTTTTGTCAACTGTATAAGGTTGAAAGGTCACGTAGGTCATAGTTTAATTAATATATCAAATTTTGAAATAAAATAGAAACACAAACATACATTTCCAAACCTGACGACCCAAAGGGCGTTTTAAATCAGAGATATAATTTTTGGTATTCATGAACAAAAGTTTTAAATCAGAGATATAATTGTTGGTATTCATAAACAAAAGTGTAAAAGAATTAACGAATTCTTACCGTAGGCTGTTAGTTTCCGGGCTAAATATTTACAGCTTCCGAAATGGTATCAAATGTCTGATTGACCAAATTGGCTAAAATAGATCTAATTAATTAATAATGAACAGCAGCCGCGTGTAATTAAATCCTCGTGTTTCATACCGGTGCGTTAGCCTCGTGCTGGTTCTACTGACCCAATCAAGCGTGACAAAAAAAAATTTCCCGCGCTCAGCACAATTTGATTGACGTCTGGTAGTAGGTGGGCAGACGTATAACAATCGATTGATTGGGAGGTACGCAAGTATGTGTGTACGCTTGTTTGTTTGCTATGTCAACGTCTGCAGGTACAACAAGAGTTGATGAACACACGAGACACAGCCGTCTGCTGAAGACATACTGTGTCGTCTGCATAGAAAGTTGACGGCTGGTAAAACCCCAGCTGCTCGTGGAATCTCCGACTACTCACCCATGTGACGCATCGGTTCGTCCATCGTTGCTATTTTTAGATTTAATAAAGGACAAGAGTTGATTTTTGAAAACCCAGAATTGTTATTATTTGTAGATATGTTTTGATAAAGATTTGTGTTGCTTTTACTGGTAGGATTGAATAATTTTGACTTGTTGGAGCCAATATAGCTAACATACACACTTTATATATATATATATATATATATATATATATATATATATATATATATATATATATATATATATATATATATATATATATATATATATATATATCTTTATGGGTAATATGGCTAACAGCTTTGACAGCTACAGCTACAGATATCATTTTTTACTAATCTTATGAAACTAGCAGGAGATACTTCATGAACCAACTTGAAGCAGACGTTAGCATCTTCTACCAAACATTTCAACCAAATCTTCGGCAGACGATTCATTAAATGCTGACGTCTGAGAAAAAAAATCCCACCAATAAAAAAAAACTTGGTACCAGTTCCAGATATTAAAAGTATATCAGGGGTCGTGGATGGACGGCTGCAAGAAGACGATGAATAATGTACATACTCTCACACCCCTACGCCACGACTCTCCGGCCTAGTGGGTGTGAATGACGTCATGTTTACCCGTAGATAATTAAAACGTTACCATGTGATGACGTCAATCATTGCGCAGAGGCCAATCAGTAAACAGTTTTACGTTTTTTTTTACACTGGATAATCAAAAAGTAGGAGGAACTGACCGGAAGTACGGTGTGTGTGTGTGTTTGTGTGTGTGTGTGTGTGTGTTTGTGTGTGATGAAGGGTTACTGCCCTTGTATTTACAGGAAGACTGTTCATTGGATCTGTCCAGCGTAAAGGTATGCTGCGCAACCTCCATTCAATTGAAATAAGAGTTGAATAAGTAACCTTTAAAATACGTAACAGAAGTTTCATTAAAAAGGTTTTCGCCGTTGTTTTTTTATGAAAGAAAATTAGAACAGTCTAAAGATGTTTTAGACATTTCATATATATTTCAATGTATTTGAATGTATATACTCATTATGTTTAAGAGTGTTTAATTGAAATTTTTATCTCTATTTCAGTACAAAGTCAACAGTTTTAAAAGTGAGTGGTCAACTTGAACACCTCTATTTCACCACATAATCTTTTGGTTTAGGAGATTTTTGTCAACAGTTTCACGTCTAGCTCAACAAGAAAATAGATTTTCCCTCGACCACAAGACACCAACACCCACAGACGAGTGACTTCTTGTGGGTCCGCGCGGATTAGCTGATGAGCTTTGTTAGGGTCCGCGTGGCACGAGCCAGCGTTACAATCACAGCAGGCGTGCTGAGGTGCACCAGGTGTAGAGACACCTGTAAATAAACACCTTGACCCACGCTCGCTTTAGCTGTCTTTACGGTTTAGTCAATGAAAGAAGGTTAAAATCGTCAGAGATTTGTTGTGGAATATTAAATAAGTTAACGTTCGGAGGACATAACTTACAAAGTGGCAATATTTTAATGCTAAAATATTCAGTAAAAACAAAAATTGAAATGAATTGAAATTAGAAGACAATTAATTATATTTAAGTTGTCAACAAAATAATAGTATCGCGATTTTATAAGTTTTAAAGCAAGGTAATAGTCATGTCTAAAAAACACAAAAATTGCTATTTTTTTTTTTTTTTTTTTTTTTTTTTTTACAATTACAAGTTTTGCAATAACAAAGTTCACATAAAAATGAACATAGACTTGGGGGTGAAAAAAATTGCTATAATTGTTAGGTGAAGAATTAGGTTTTCTGTTGTGGTTAGTTTGCATTAGTTTTTGATTAGACTAGAACTACGGTTATCGTAAGCAGTGTTCTATAAAAAATCATGTTTTCGACAATAAAGGAAAACAAAAGAAAAAAAATCAACAACTATGTCGCTGGGCCCGATCTGAAAGAAAAGACGTTCGAATCCGTGTTGACAAACTGACTCAAGTCAGGAGTCAAGGGACTGAATCAACAAATCATAGCAGCCTGTCAATACTCAACAGCTCATCACTTATGATTGTCTCCCTTGTCTAAAGGCGTCAGTCTGGGTTGAACCAGTTAACGCGTGCAAATAGTTTTTTGTCCAAATACCACGTGACACACGTCCAGACGTTTGTAGTTTAAAAAAAAAAATCATTTGTCAATATCTTGTGTTGACCATTTTATCAATAAAGCAAATTATGGTCGCCAGCCATTTCTGGAGTTTTTTTAATTATTTTAAAAAGCTATTTAGCTCTTTAGGAGATGTTGGAAGGTGATGGTAATTTATATCCCGTTAATTTTATAGGGTATTTATGTAAGCAGTTGTTTAAATTATATTAAAATGAAAAATTTAATTACTTGATATTTGTTAGACAAGCAAGTCTAGAGAAGTTTGGGAAATGATTTCTTTAAGAGAATATCTTTAAAAGTTGGAAAAAACATGGAAACCCTGGAAGAAAGTAGAGATCAGATACAAATAAAGCGTACTTTTAGAGATAAGATACTTATAAAGTGTATTTTTAAAGATAAGATACTTATAAAGTGTATTTTTAGAAATCAGATACAAATAAAATGTATTTTTAGTTTTTTTTTATAATACAATGCTCCGATTGTAAAGTTTTGAAATGCATTGAAAATAAAAATAAATAAAAATCTATTATAACAGTACTGTATAATAACAGATACAACTATATTGATATCTGTTATATAGACATGAAGAAATACAGAAGATATGGTACCAGCAAGTACCAATGTGGTGGTACTGCTGTGATGGTATCAATATAATGGTTTCACTGATGGAATTACTATGATGATATGATGGCACTACCACTATGATGGTGAGATGGTACAACTGCAATCGTGTGATGGCACCATTTTGATGGTACCACTATGTTGGCCCCACTAAAACTTTATTTTCAGAAATTACCATTCAAGGAAGGTTAAATAAACCATGCCAATTTTATGTCATTCAATGCAAGAAAATGCGTTATTTATAATAATCTAAGAAAGACAACTGTGATTTTTGTTTAACTGTGGTTAAAGAGGGTTGTCGGTCCTGTGTTACTGGGTTGTTGTTTTTTTTAAATCCTTTTTATTGTCAATAAAAATAATAATTATAATTAGTCAATTGGGCATTAACTTGAAAATATCTTTTTAAACAATAAACAATGCTAATGAAAATAAAAGGGGGTATAACAAAAAGCAACTGTTGAGATTTTGACAAGAATGTATTT
Organism: Physella acuta; assembly: GCF_028476545.2. NCBI lineage: Eukaryota > Metazoa > Mollusca > Gastropoda > Physidae > Physella > Physella acuta. The sequence goes on from NW_026732088.1 coordinate 221,309, forward strand.
GAAAAAGTAGGGGAAAAAACCTAGCAACTTACTTGTGAATCCTCCTCAAATTTATCAAAATCTCTGATCAGCTGTTCCACGTGCATGACAGAGTTACCCAGCTCTTCTGTTTGGGACTCCAATGTTTCTAATCTCCTCTCCATGGAGAACTGAACCTGAAGATTTCACACACAAAATTTACAAACTGAACCTGAAGATTTCACAACAAGAAATTTAAACCAACTAAACCTACACGATTTTTACAAAATTACTTTCTAAGCACAACTGTATCAACATGTTTTTAACAATATTCCCTTAAGACAACTGAGCCTACCAATTTTAAGAAAATTATCTATTACATAGTGGGATTAGAATTTACGGGTCGTTGATAAATGACGTCACACTCGTAGGGGGGAGGGGGTCCGTAATTTTGGGACGGTGTGTGATGAGGGGGACAGGGGGGGGGGGGGGACGGGGTTCAGGTAGAGTGATGTCACTTTTTAGCTTTATCAAAAAGCAATGTTAGAAAATGAGTTTTAGCCATTATTTCGCGTTTTAGAAAACGGTTTTAATAAATTGATAAAAAAATACTCTATGTTGACGAAATTCTGACATGATTTTGTAAAAATATCGATGTTTTAATAAAAATTTAACAGCAATTTTGAAAGCTAAGATGTGAAGTCATTTTAGGGGGGGGGGGTCTACCTTTTTGTGACACCGTGTGACGGAGGGGAGGGGTGAGGTAAAAAAAATCGTCAAATAAAAAGCGTAACGTCATTTATGGATGACCCCTTACTTGTAGATCTACTTAAACTAGAAATAAAACTAATAGGACTAACACTAAAAACTAAAGAAAACCAATTTCCTTGAGGTTAAGAATCAAATTGAAACAACATAAAAACAGCTTTAAACAAATCAAAGATTAAAAATCAAACTCACCAACTTAAACTCCTCTTCAAACCGTCTGACAACCAGACACTGTTTTAATTTGGCCTCGTGTCTGTGCCAGAACTCACCAAACCCAGTTCTGCTCTCATCCAGCTGGACCAGCAACCTAGGTCAAGGTTAACATTTTATATTAGTGGGTCAAGCAATCTAGGTCAAGGTTAACATTTTATATTAGTTGGTAAAGGTTAACATAATTTTATATTAGTTGGTCAAGCAAGCTAAGTCAAGTACACTAGATAAAGTTTAACATTAGTTTAGTTAAGTTGAACAAGCAAGCTAGGTCATATATAACATCATTTTAAAACAAAAGCGGAGTTTCTGACAGTTTAAATGAGATTGTAGAGATTTTAAAATGTTTTGTCTTTTTTTTTGTTAATGAATTTGCTTATGAACAGATGATGGTTTGACAAAAATGGAAGAAAACATTGCGAAGTATAATTATATATATATATATATATATATATATATATATATATATATATATATATATATATATATATATATATATATATATATATATATATACATTCACAGTCAACCGTGTATATTTCAGTTTTTATATCTCCTTTTTCTTATCTAAAAAGATATACATTACAAGGTTAACCTTTGTGAAAATATGGGATTCAGTGTGTTTATTAGATCTGTCTTGTAAATTAGAACAAAATTGTGAGAAAGTTAAATTCTAGTTACTTCCCTTAGTGAAAAACTAGTCTTTATTTGTCTGTGGTAGAAGCTGGTGGTGCATAAAATAAAATATTTCATACCAACCAGGACTGTGTATTGTTATATAACTTATCTTCAGATATTTCTTAATATAACATGGCACTTTTAGCAACCAACCCCTTCCCTCAAACCATAACACAATATTGTCGGCCTACAACAAAAACTCAGTGGTCAGTGACTTGAAAATACATTTTGGGAATCAGAATAGAAAACAATATTCACTTGTCAAATCTTTATTACAAACCAAAGCAAAGCTTTTAAGGTTCTATTTATAGAATTTTTGTGTAAACCATCTTTGTTAAATGTATTATTTAAATATTTGAAATAACAGATAAAAAAGGGAGAATCAAACGCTTGGATAGAAACATCACCCTACCCCATATAACAGATATTACAAACTGTTAAGCCACCCCACCCCCTCCACTCCATACAATATGTGCATCCTTAGTGTATCAGTGGTAATGATGATATGAATAAATTATGAATTTAAATTATGCATGTAATTAAGTGAGGCAGGTGGCACTTCCTGAATTAGAACAGCTGGTCTTGTGGTAATTAATAATTAGAAGGTGAACTCAGCATTTAATATTGTTGACTAGGTTGAACTAATGAAGCATTATGTAGAAGTCATAAGGCAGATCTATTTTGTAATACATTTTAAAGATGTATGTCTGTGTGTGTATGTACGTGTGTCTGTACATATGTATCTATGTACATGTGTGTTATGTATATGAATGTATGTACATGTGTGCGTTGGTGTGTGTGTGGAAAAGTGTGTGGAAACTAGGATTAAATCTTGTAAAAATGTGTGTGCATGCATGTGTATGTGTGTGAGTGAGAGAAGGCTTTTAAAACTTTTTAAGGCTGTGTATGAGTGTGTACATGTGTGTGTGTTGGGGGGGGGGGGGGAGTGGGGGCATGTCATAAATCTGGATCCAACTTTTTAATTTACCTCTCCAGCTCTAAGACATGGCAGAGTTTTGTCAAGGGTGTGTTAGAGTTGTCCCCCTTGATGCACTTGAGCAGAGTCTCCCCGTGGGCTGAAGCGCTGTCTATATCCTCCAGCAGTTCCTTCCTCTCCGCCATACAGACACGCATCACCGCCTCTGTGCCTGTGTGAGTACACAATTTTTTTTTAAATACACAACAGCAAAAAATAAAATTTGGTTTTTAAGTTTAGACACTAGTTATTTAGTCTGTAGTTAAAGTACTTATAGTATTAGTTTCTTTAATATGTTGTATACTGTTTATAGCTTTTACTAAGTTGTTACAACTATATACGTAGAATAATGAATAATTATCACTAAACTGTTTATTAAAATTTATGTTTATTTGTTATAAACAAATATGTAAATAAGTAGAGCTAATAATAAACATAGATTGACAGCTGTTACCCAGTATATACATACAATCAATAGCAATGTTAATAACATGACACACACACACACTAAATAAAATGACACACACACACTAATTAACATGATACACACACACTAAATAACATGACACACACACTAAATAACATGACACACACACACACTAAATAAAATGACACACACACTAAATAAGATGACACACACACATTAAATAACATGACACACACTAAATAACATGACACACACACTAAATAACATGACACACACACATTAAATAACATGACACACACACATTTAATAACATGACACACACACACATTAAACAACATAACACACACACACATACTAAGTAACATTACACACACACACACTTAAAAAATTTTGTAAACTTTTTTTTTACATTTTGATTTCTCAATATGTTACAAATTTCACCAGATTGTTTAAAGTAAGGACAACTTACGACTGACTGACATATGGACAACTGATGTCTAACAGATGGACAACTGACAACTGATAAAAACATAGACACCTGACGACTGACTAACAGATAGATAGCTAGAGATTAATAATAACTTGTTACCAGTGACGTCATTGGGCAGCTCTCTCTCCTCCATTTTCTTAACCACAGCAGACAGGTTGGTGGAGATCTGGGCGGTGTTCTTGGAGAACTTTTCTACAGCCTGCCAGGATTGGTTGGATTTTGTTTCAGAGAACAGGATTGGTTGGATTTTGTTTCAGAGAACAGGATTGGTTGGATTTTGTTTCAGAGAAAGGATTGGTTAGATTTTGTTTCAAAGAACAGGGTTGGTTAGATTTTGTTACAAAGAAGAGGATTGGTTAGATTTTGTTTCAAAAAACAGGATTGGTTAGATTTTGTTTCAAAGAACAGGGTTGGTTAGATTTTGTTACAAAGAAGAGGATTGGTTAGATTTTGTTTCAAAGAACAGGATTGGTTAGATTTTGTTTCAAAGAACAGGATTGGTTAGATTTTGTTTCAAACAGGATTGGTTAGATTTTGTTTCAGAGAACAGGATTGGTTAGATTTTGTTTCAAAGAACAGGATTGGTTAGATTTTGTTTCAAAGAACAGGATTGGTTGGATTTTGTTTCAAGGAACAGGATTGGTTGGATTTTGTTTCAAAGAACAGGATTGGTTAGATTTTGTTTCAAAGAACAGGATTGGTTAGATTTTGTTTCAAACAGGATTGGTTAGATTTTGTTTCAGAGAACAGGATTGGTTAGATTTTGTTACAAAGAAGAGGATTGGTTAGATTTTGTTTCAAAGAACAGGATTGGTTAGATTTTGTTTCAAAGAACAGGATTGGTTAGATTTTGTTTCAAAGAACAGGATTGGTTAGATTTTGTTTCAAAGAACAGGATTGGTTAGATTTTGTTTCAAAGAACAGGAGTGGTTAGATTTTGTTTCAGAGAACAGGATTGGTTAGATTTTGTTTCAAAGAACAGGATTGGTTAGATTTTGTTCCAATGACAGAGAATTCACAGATTGTGTATGAAAAAAAAATGTTATTTAAAATTATAATTGTTAAATTAAAAATTTTCAATGTATCAATAACAGTCTGATTGTGTTATGTTTATTTATACAGGTATGATATATGACAGGTAAGATGTTGATAAAGGTGTATGTTGATTCAAGTCAGATGTTGATTCAGATCAGATGTTGATAAAGGTGTATGTTGATACAGGTGTATGGTTACACAGGTGTATGTTGATTCTGGTCAGATGATTCAAGTGTATGCTGATTCAGATCAGGTTTTGATAAAGATGTATGTTGGTACAGGTGTATGTTGATACAGATGTATGTTGATACAGATGTATGTTGATACAGGTATATGTTGATACAGGTGTATGCTGATACAGGTAGGATGTTGATACAGGTGTATGTTGATACTCACAGATCTGTGCTCCGTCCACTCACTGGCATCAAACTCCAGTTCTCCGCCCACATCTAAGGTCAGCTGAGCTGTCTCAATGTAATCCTCCATGTCTTTTGGACTGTCACACAACACAACCTGGGGGGGGGGGAGACACAACACATTCTGGAGACTGGAACTTTAGCTAGGGATCAGCTTTAAATTCACACTAAACCCACACACAGACAACCACATTGATGACTAACATTATCCCAGGACTCAGCTTTTGTTAACATTACAACCCACACACAGACAACCACATTGATGACTAACATTATCCCAGGACTCAGCTTTTGTTAACATTACAACCCACACACAGACAACCACATTGATGACTAACATTATCCCAGGACTCAGCTTTTGTTAACATTACAACCCACACACAGACAACCACATTGATGACTAACATTATCCCAGGACTCAGCTTTTGTTAACATTACAACCCACACACAGACAACCACATTGATGACTAACATTATCCCAGGACTCAGCTTTAAATTAACACTAAACCCACACACAGACAACCACATTGATGACTAACATTATCCCAGGACTCAGCTTTTGTTAACATTACAACCCACACACACCCCAAGACATTGGTTACTATACAGCAGTGTGCATCAATGTCTTGTGAAAGAGGTGAAAGGTGAGTTAATCACTGACCTTGAACTCCAGTTCCTCTTTGACGAACTTTGACCTGAAGTCAGCAAACGCCCTCTGGAAGAAACCTTTTGGCTGCAGCAGGAACACGACTTGAATGTGGACAGGGAAGAACGCCTGCAACAAGTATAGAAACAAGTTGCAGGTCATGCAACAAATCCTCTGGATATGTTACGTTTTTACAGTAAATAAGGACAGGGAAGAACGCCTGCAACAAGTATAGAAACAAGTTGCAGGTCATGCAACAAATCTTCTGTATATGTTACGTTTTTACAGTAAATAAGGACAGGGAAGAACGCCTGCAACAAGTATAGAAACAAGTTGCAGGTCATGCAACAAATCTTCTGTATATGTTACGTTTTTACAGTAAATAAGGACAGGGAAGAACGCCTGCAACAAGTATAGAAACAAGTTGCAGGTCATGCAACAAATCCTCTGGATATGTTACGTTTTTACAGTAAATAAAGACAGGGAAGAACGCCTGCAACAAGTATAGAAACAAGTTGCAGGTCATGCAACAAATCTTCTGTATATGTTACGTTTTTACAGTAAATAAGGACAGGGAAGAACGCCTGCAACAAGTATAGAAACAAGTTGCAGGTCATGCAACAAATCCTCTGGATATGTTACGTTTTTACAGTAAATAAAGACAGGCAAGAACGCCTGCAACAAGTATAGAAACAAGTTGCAGGTCATGCAACAAATCCTCTGGATATGTTACGTTTTTACAGTAAATAAAGACAGGGAAGAACGCCTGCAACAAGTATAGAAACAAGTTGCAGGTCATGCAACAAATCCTCTGAATATGTTACGTTTTTACAGTAAATAAGGACAGGGAAAATGCCTGCAACAAGTATAGAAACAAGTTGCAGGTCATGCAACAAATCCTCTGAATATGTTACGTTTTTACAGTAAATAAGGACAGGGAAAAACGCCTGCAACAAGTATAGAAACAAGTTGCAGGTCATGCAACAAATCCTCTGGATATGTTACGTTTTTACAGTAAATAAAGACAGGGAAGAACGCCTGCAACAAGTATAGAAACAAGTTGCAGGTCATGCAACAAATCCTCTGAATATGTTACGTTTTTACAGTAAATAAGGACAGGGAAAATGCCTGCAACAAGTATAGAAACAAGTTGCAGGTCATGCAACAAATCCTCTGAATATGTTACGTTTTTACAGTAAATAAGGACAGGGAAAAACGCCTGCAACAAGTATAGAAACAAGTTGCAGGTCATGCAACAAATCCTCTGAATATGTTACGTTTTTACAGTAAATAAGGACAGGGAAAAACGCCTGCAACAAGTATAGAAACAAGTTGCAGGTCATGCAACAAATCCTCTGAATATGTTACGTTTTTACAGTAAATAAGGACAAGGAAAAACGCCTGCAACAAGTATAGAAACAAGTTGCAGGTCATGCAACAAATCCTCTGAATATGTTATGTTCTTACAGTAAATAGGGACAGGGAAAATGCCTGCAACAAGTATAGAAACAACTTGCAGGTCATGCAACAAATCCTCTGAATATGTTACGTTTTTACAGTAGATAAGGACAGGGAAAAACGCCTGCAACAAGTATAGAAACAAGTTGCAGGTCATGCAACAAATCCTCTGAATATGTTACGTTTTTACAGTAAATAAGGACAGGGAAAAACGCCTGCAACAAGTATAGAAACAAGTTGCAGGTCATGCAACAAATCCTCTGAATATGTTACGTTTTTACAGTAAATAAGGACAAGGAAAAACGCCTGCAACAAGTATAGAAACAAGTTGCAGGTCATGCAACAAATCCTCTGAATATGTTATGTTCTTACAGTAAATAGGGACAGGGAAAATGCCTGCAACAAGTATAGAAACAACTTGCAGGTCATGCAACAAATCCTCTGAATATGTTACGTTTTTACAGTAGATAAGGACAGGGAAAAACGCCTGCAACAAGTATAGAAACAAGTTGCAGGTCATGCAACAAATCCTCTGAATATGTTACGTTTTTACAGTAAATAAGGACAGGGAAAAACGCCTGCAACAAGTATACAAACAAGTTGCAGGTCATAGAACAAATCCTCTGAATATGTTATGTTCTTACAGTAAACAGGGACAGGGAAAATGCCTGCAACAAGTATAGAAACAAGTTGCAGGTCATGCAACAAATCCTCTGAATATGTTATGTTCTTACAGTAAATAGGGATAGGGAAAATGCCTGCAACAAGTATAGAAACAAGTTGCAGGTCATGCAACAAATCCTCTGAATATGTTATGTTCTTACAGTAAATAGGGACAGGGAAAATGCCTGCAACAAGTATAGAAACAACTTGCAGGTCATGCAACAAATCCTCTGAATATGTTACGTTTTTACAGTAGATAAGGACAGGGAAAAACGCCTGCAACAAGTATAGAAACAAGTTGCAGGTCATGCAACAAATCCTCTGAATATGTTACGTTTTTACAGTAAATAAGGACAGGGAAAAACGCCTGCAACAAGTATAGAAACAAGTTGCAGGTCATGCAACAAATCCTCTGAATATGTTACGTTTTTACAGTAAATAAGGACAAGGAAAAACGCCTGCAACAAGTATAGAAACAAGTTGCAGGTCATGCAACAAATCCTCTGAATATGTTATGTTCTTACAGTAAATAGGGACAGGGAAAATGCCTGCAACAAGTATAGAAACAACTTGCAGGTCATGCAACAAATCCTCTGAATATGTTACGTTTTTACAGTAGATAAGGACAGGGAAAAACGCCTGCAACAAGTATAGAAACAAGTTGCAGGTCATGCAACAAATCCTCTGAATATGTTACGTTTTTACAGTAAATAAGGACAGGGAAAAACGCCTGCAACAAGTATACAAACAAGTTGCAGGTCATGCAACAAATCCTCTGAATATGTTACGTTTTTACAGTAAATAAGGACAGGGAAAAACGCCTGCAAAAAGTATATAAACAAGTTGCAGGTCATGCAACAAATCCTCTGAGCATGTTATTTTTACAAGACATTTAACTGGCCTATTGTTCAATTCCTTTGACCAATGGAGTTTTCTAACGCAGGATACTATCTTAAGAGAACAACAGGTGCAGATGTCCACTACAGTCCATCAGTGTGGACATGGAGGCTGTGGTTCACCTGCTGTCCTCTAATTGGCCGCCAATCACGGCCTTCTAGAGCATTCTGACGTGAACTGGTCGGTCCCAGGGTCACTAGGTGTAATCTCTACCACACCCACCCACCAATCATCTTTGATTCCTACATATTTTAATCCATCCTCTGACCAACCCTCGAATTGTCAACTATCAAATATCTCAACTAACATTACAGAATGTCCCCAACTAACATCTCCTTATGGTCCCAACATCTCCCTTGGGGTCCCAACATCTCCCCTGTGGACCCAACATCTCCCCTGTGGCCCCAACATCTCCCCTGTGGCCCCAACATCTCCCCTGTGGTCCCAACATCTCCCCTGTGGTCCCAACATCTCCCCTGTGGTCCCAACATCTTCCTTGGGGTCCCAACATCTCCCCTGTGGTCCCAACATCTCCCTTGGGGTCCCAACATCTCCCCTGTGGTCCCAACATCTCCCCTGTGGTCCCAACATCTACCATGTGGCCCCAACATCTCCCCTGTGGTCCCAACATCTCCCCTGTGGTCCCAACATCTTCCTTGGGGTCCCAACATCTCCCCTGTGGTCCCAACATCTCCCCTGTGGTCCCAACATCTACCATGTGGCCCCAACATCTCCCCTGTGGTCCCAACATCTCCCCTGTGGTCCCAACATCTTCCCTTTGGTCCCAACATCTCCCCTGTGGCCACAACATCTCCCCCGGGGTCCCAACATCTCCCCTGTGGTCGCAACATCTCCCCTGTGGTCCCAACATCTCCCCTGTGGTCCCAACATCTCCCCTGTGGTCCCAACATCTTCCGTGTGGTCCCAACATCTCCCCTGTGGCCCCAACATCTCCCCCGGGGTCCCAACATCTCCCCTGTGGTCCCAACATCTCCCCTGTGGTCCCAACATCTCCCCCGGGGTCCCAACATCTCCCCTGTGGTCCCAACATCTCCCCTGTGGTCCCAACATCTCCCCTGTGGTCCCAACATCTCCCCTGTGGCCCCAACATCTCCCCCGGGGTCCCAACATCTCCCCTGTGGTCCCAACATCTCCCCTGTGGCCCCAACATCTCCCCTGTGGTCCCAACATCTCTTCCTGTGGTCCCAACATCTCCCCTATGGCCCCAACATCTCCCCCGGGGTCCCAACATCTCCCCTGTGGTCCCAACATCTCCCTACCCTGCAACGTGTCTACCCTGTTTAATCAGACGACCAAACTTACCGAGAGTTTGAGTAGGATGGCCTTGACCGCGCCCCAACTGTCTTGGCGTCTGTCTATCACTATCACAAACCCGGCCTCCGACTCGTGAAGCCTGGTGATATAGAGGACATTTTGTTACTAGGACATTTAGTTGGTAGGACATTTCGTTGGTAGGACATTTTGGTGGTAGGACATTTCGTTGGTAGGACATTAATGGTAGGACATTTTGTTAATAGGGCATTTTGTTGGTAGGAGATTTCGTTCGTAGGACATTGTTGGTAGGACATTTTGCTGGCAGGACATTTGTTGGTAGGACATTTTTTGTGGTAGGACAGTTCGTTGGTAGAACATTTAGTTGATAGGACATCATGCTGGATTTGTTGGTAGGACATTTTGTTGGTAGGACATTTTGATGGTAGGACATTTTGTTGGTAGGGCATTTTGTTAACGGGACTTTTAGTGTAAAGAGAGAGTCATTAATAAGAAACGCCGTTAAATGAGACATGTCGTTAAATAAGACGTGTCGTTAAACGAGACGTGTCGTTAAATAAGACGTGTCTCTACAGCAGTAGGTCACTACGATTTACTTTTATTGCCTGTACATCAATCTTATTTATTGATTATCGTTTGGAATTTTTAATAACCTTGTACTTTTAGTAACCTACTTTTCCCCTTGGAAACTGATGTAAAATTCGCACATAAATCTTTTTAGTTGTTAGCACAACATCCACAGATGAATAGATGAAAAAGGATTACGATTTATTTCGTTAAACAGGAACAATGTTTAGAGTTTTGATTTGGTTAGAGTTTTCATCTGGTTATTTCCCCGATTTATTTTTTAATTAACCCTTAACGCGGCCTTGTGATGAGTGGTCCTGACAGAATAGTTTGAGTTCATTTAAATATTTGCATGTGGGGAACAATACGATCAGGTGTTGGTTCATAATTATGTTTTATATGCACAAGTTTAGATTCTATTGATGGCTGCCAAACAAAGTTGTAAAGCAAAATTAAAGTAACTTTTCATAAACGTCGAAAATGGCGAAGTGAAAAGACAATGACATATGCAAATATTCTTGATCAAGCGACTGTTCCTATTCTATAGACTAGCAGTACCAACAAGATTTACTTGTGAGCAGAGTTTCTTCCAGACATCTCTTCGTGGGGCTCGTCCCCCCCCCCCCCCCGAACGAAACAGAATTTATATAGAAAATATATACATTTATTAGTGTGTGCCCCCCCCCTTCCCCCGGGAGAAAAAACCTGGAAGAAACACTGCTTGTGAGGACGATAAAAAATGGTTTTTATTTTTTATTTTATTTCACTCAACGTCTTTACACGTATTACAAACTATCGGAATTAATTTGATCTCGTTAAAAGAATTCAACATCGGAACAGAAATCAATGGCGTACCGTCCTATATTTAAAACACACAGAAAACAATGTATGGCTATGGTTTAAAAACGATAAAAATGGAAACGTTTAATATTAACTCGTTAAAAGTACTCCTAGATTTAATTGATTGGTGAAAACTCTGTTAATTTGTTTAAATGGCCGAGTTTAAAATACTTGATGGGGCTAATTGCGAACAATAATTCCCCCACCAATCAACCTCGACCACCCCCAAACAAACACACCCACCCAGTCGCTGCTAGGCATAAAAAAAATCTGAGTGAAATCATTATCGGTGATCAGCTTTGATATGCTTTGTGGTTATGATCAGATTTTTCAAATTAGATCTAGAATCTGATAGTAGGATTGAGGTGGGGGGGGGGGGGGACTGTCACAATCTATAAAGATGTCTACATCACCTGCTCCGTCCAGGATTCGAACACTGGACAAAGCCGTAAACGTGGATATTAAAACACACCCCTGTGACAGGGATTTAACCAAACCGGTCATCTCCCCGAAACCTGACTACAGGTGAGTTAAAACACGAGATTATAACCAAACCGGTCATCTCCCCGACACCTGACTACAGGTGGGTTAAACCAAACTCACGGTGTAATCCCACACAGGTAGGAAACTACCTTCCCATAATCCTCGTCTGGTACATCGGGCAGTCCGGGGCGGGCGGGGAATGTCATTATGGGCGCCCCATTTTTGGCTTTTCCTCCTGGGGAGAGTAGAAAGGAAAATCATGTCAATGATAAGCATCATTTTAAAATAATTTTAAAAAATTTAAATTTATGACGGTAAAGTGAATGATTTAAGTGCTAACCACCAAGACCACATGACAGTGAACCCGAAACTCCCGAGTTCCAACCCGGGGCCGATGAGAATCTTTAGCTGGGGACAGCAACCCATCTAGGGGAGACAACTCCGGCATCAAACAGGAATGGATTCCCTTAGACAAAAGTATTACCACCTCTGGTTTCCTTTCGGCAAGTACCAAACATACAGCTTAGCATTTCTTTAGACTTGACAGGCAAAGGTAGAGAGAGAGATGAAGATGTAGGACAACCCATGATCACTTTGTTTAATGTCCTGGGACCCACTCTGAAGATTCCACTTCCCTGGATTCATCCATTGTCTCCAGAGGCAAAAACAAAGATCCAAAAGTCGATCAAAAGTAGAATGAGTTTTAGGGTAGTAGTGAGACTAGTAGCGAAACTTACCAGAAAGTATGGCGTACTTTGTAGTAGTGAAACTAGCAGCGAAACTTACCAGAAAGTATAGCGTAACGGCGTACTTTGTAGTAGTGAGACTAGTAGCGAAACTTATCAGAAAGTATGGCGTACTTTGTAGTAGTGAAACTAGCAGCGAAACTTACCAGAAAGTATAGCGTAACGGCGTACTTTGTAGTAGTGAGACTAGTAGCGAAACTTATCAGAAAGTATGGCGTACTTTGTAGTAGTGAAACTAGCAGCGAAACTTACCAGAAAGTATAGCGTAACGGCGTACTTTGTAGTAGTGAGACTAGTAGCGAAACTTACCAGAAAGTATAGCGTAACGGCGTACTTTGTAGTAGTGAGACTAGTAGCGAAACTTACCAGAAAGTATGGCGTACTTTGTAGTAGTGAGACTAGTAGCGAAACTTACCAGAAAGTATGGCGTACTTTGTAGTAGTGAGACTAGTAGCGAAACTTACCAGAAAGTATGGCGTACTTTGTAGTAGTGAAACTAGCAGCGAAACTTACCAGAAAGTATAGCGTAACGGCGTACTTTGTAGTAGTGAGACTAGTAGCGAAACTTATCAGAAAGTATGGCGTACTTTGTAGTAGTGAAACTAGCAGCGAAACTTACCAGAAAGTATAGCGTAACGGCGTACTTTGTAGTAGTGAGACTAGTAGCGAAACTTACCAGAAAGTATGGCGTACTTTGTAGTAGTGAGACTAGTAGCGAAACTTACCAGAAAGTATGGCGTACTTTGTAGTAGTGAGACTAGTAGCGAAACTTACCAGAAAGTATAGCGTAACGGCGTACTTTGTAGTAGTGAGACTAGTAGCGAAACTTACCAGAAAGTATGGCGTACTTTGTAGTAGTGAGACTAGTAGCGAAACTTACCAGAAAGTATGGCGTACTTTGTAGTAGTAAGACTAGAAGCGACACTTACCAGAAAGTATGGCGTACTTTGTCTGGAGTAGCGAAGCTACGTCGATTACTTTGTACTGTTGTACTGTTTCATCCATGGCGCTTCCTACACAAAGTCACGGGATAATGATGGTTAACTTCAACTTAGATTTCAAACATCGGGGATTTGTTGGGGTTGTAAACACATATAATATTTTTAAGCTATACTTTCTGTGTTGGTCAATATGGTGGTCACAATGCTGTAGACAATTTGATTATTGGTTATCTCCATTATACGTTATTACATCTGTGGTCAGTCTGGTTATTTTTAACATGTGTTTCCTATCTGTGGTGGTCACCGCTAAGGTCAGGTCAGTTTAAATAGTTCAATGTCAGTTCTATTATCTGTGGTCAGTTCAAATGTCTTCAATTTCTGTTACTTCCTAATGTGTTTTTACATATATAGTATACATTCATTGCTTTTAAAAATGAAAAAAATAATTCTAGTTGGTGGTTTTAGTACTAAAGCATTCACGACACTACACGACTACGAATGATAATGATTTGCCTCGACCATGAAGCAAAACTGGGTAGGGAAGAGAACCTTTGGTAGGGGAGGCTACTCTAAAATATTTTTATATTTTTATCATGGCGTCTCGCCGAGTTGTCTCGAGTACTGCTCTCAGGGTCGACAAGGGCCGAGCATAAACCCTCGAGGGTGCCAATATTTCCAGGAGGGTGGTGTTGCCCCCCCCCCCCCCACCTACACAGGGCCGAGCATAAACCCTCGTGGGTGCCAATATTTCCAGGAGGGTGGTGTTGCCGTCGCCACCCCCATCTACACAGGGCCGAGCATAAACCCTCGAGGGTGCCAATATTTCCAGGAGGGTGGTACCCCCCCCCCCCCACCTAGACACAGGGCCGAGCATAAACCCTCGTGGGTGCCAATATTTCCAGGAGGGTGGTGTTGCCGTCCCCCCCCCCACCCAGACACAGTGGATATATACAAAGCCCACATTTTAAGGAGGACCGTCTTTACGTCCCCCCAGACACACCCAGACGGGAACCATTTGATAATTCACTCAGATGAATGATGTAGTTTCATTTATAGTACTAACGATATTCTCTGTAGTAGATTCTAATGGTCAGTGACTATCTGAGGTAAATAAAGATCCTAATGGTCAGTGGTAGAACTGGTAGACTAAAACTATATCCTATGGTTAGAATGTCTATGATGGGTTGGGTTTTAGTTAGTTTTGATTTTATCATAATTATGTCTTAATAGCCTTAGATATTTAACAGTTTAAAAGTGGAGACAAAACAGATTAAAACAGGGGACATAACAGATTAAAACAGGGGACATAAAATATTAAAAACAGGGGACATAAAATACTAAAAACAGGGGACATAACAGATTAAAAACAGGGGACATAAAATATTAAAAACAGGGGACATAACAGATTAAAACAGGGGACATAAAATATTAAAAACAGGGGACATAAAATACTAAAAACAGGGGACATAACAGATTAAAAACAGGGGACATAAAATATTAAAAACAGGGGACATAACAGATTAAAACAGGGGACATAACACATTAAAACAGGGGACATAACAGATTAAAACAGGGGACATAAAATATTAAAAACAGGGGACATAAAATATTAAAAACAGGGGACATAACAGATTAAAACAGGGGACATAAAATATTAAAAACAGGGGACATAAAATATTAAAAACAGGGGACATAAAATATTAAAACAGGGGACATAAAATATTAAAAACAGGGGACATAACAGATTAAAACAGGGGACAAAATATTAAACACAGGGGACATAACAGATTAAAACAGGGGACATAACAGATTAAAACAGGGGACATAACAGATTTAAACAATGGACATAACATATTTAAACAGGGGAAACAACAGATTAAAACAGGGGATATAACAGAGTAAAACAGGGGCATAACACATTAAAACAGGGGACATAACAGTTTATATGAAAATTTTAGAGTTAAACGATTAAAAAAACAAAAGGCATATTTAAAAATCAATAGCTATTATTTTAAGTTTTTTTGGTTAATTAAAACATGCTTAGTTAAAAAAAAATTGAACAACCTAAACCCAATTTTAACATGCAGTTAGGCTATACAAATACAAGCAAGAGTGCAGTTAATTAGCGATAAACGTGATACATAAAAAGTGAAGAAAAATTTGTTAGGATTTACTTCAAAGAGAAAAATCAAAACGCGTATATTGTAATATTTTATTTTAAAAATGGGATGATAAAAAAGTTATTAAAAAATGGAAGCATTCCACGCTTGAAATAAATAGCTGAAAGTTATTTACGCTGGTTGTTTTATTTTAAATGTTTTACATCAATGTAAAACTTTATTTCCCACACATCATTTACCGTAAGACTATCTGGCAACTTCCTCGTGTTCAGCTGGTTGGTCGTGGGACATAAAATATCATACATGTTTGGGTTTTATTTTTTAGCATCTTAGACAGGGCTTTATGGTATCATTGTTAGGCAGTGTTTCTTCCAGACTTTTTTCTCCGGAAGAGATGCCTGGAAGAAACTCTGCTGTTTAGGGCGTGCGCTAGAGTTAGGAATAGAGTCATGGTTAGAGTCAGAGTGGGGATCAATGTTAGAACTGAGGTGGTGATACAAAATAGTGAACCACAAGCAGCTTGCTCATGTTGTGTTAAAAATGTCGATGTTTCGATTGGGATGTTGATTTTGTGCTAAAAATGTCATGTTTTAAATTGAGAAGTTTGTATTAGAAATGTCATGTTTTAGATGGAAAAGTTAATGTTGTATTACAAATGTCATGTTTTAGATGGAGAAGTAGAGGTTATATCACAAATGTCATGTTTTAGATGGGGAAGTTGATGTTGAGCTCATTAGCCCATCTGTGATACTAATTGACACTCTAGCGCACAATTAGTTAATTTAAAAATTCGGTATAGTCTGATTCTGTCATCGGTTGATCGATTGACTGGTTAATTCCATTGTAGAATCCATTGGTTGATTTAATAATAAATTGATTTCTTTGTTCGATTAGTTTGAGATGACTATGATCGAAGCCTGATCAATAGTATTGATGAGTTGTCATGACGACGGCTTAACAGAAGACAGCACCGACGGGGGCGTTTCCCGACTTGTCTGCCCAACACAAAAGAGGCGTTAAGAAGGACAACTCTCTGGGTGGCGCCAGGGGAGACAATACAGTATTGGCGCGATGAACGACAACCCTGTCTACTTCTGTAGAACTAGTTTTCTTTGAAAAAATTAAACATTGTGTAGGTTTATTCTTGGCGTAGACGATGTGGCGTAGGTTAGGGAGAGCTGGATACCATTGTGACACGATGCTTGATATCATTCTCACTACATATTTTAGACTAATTAGAAGATACTATGTGGATAAAGTGCTACACTCTCCGACTAAATAAAAACATGTACTCGGCTCATACAAGTTTGAGCCGTCCACTCCCCGGCTCATTGAGGCAAATCAGCAAACGAGACACAAATTTGGTGTTCCAGACAAGACAGTCTAAGACATACGGACGTTAGCAGTGACACGCAGGCTGATGTGGCATCTAAATGTCAAATGTTGCTCCATACAGCCGCGAGATTCGCCTGTACAAGCCCTTGCTTTAGTCCGCTGTAAGAATGTAACAAGATGGATTTTGGAGTTGTCGTTCCTTGTGCGTTTTTGTATTTTAAATTTTCATTGGACAAATCTCCATTCACAGCTTTCCATTACCATATTTACGCTGAGCATGCGCAGCTGATGTTAAAATTTAAACTTAAAGACCAAAAAAAAAATTAGAAATAAAAAGGACGTTAAGACGCAAGGGGAATTGGCCATTGCGAGATTGGGCTTTGTTTGGGGCCTGGTTTGCAATTTAAATGGGAGGCATTTTTGACAAATGGACATTTTCGATTTGGGTTGACGGATGTTGGGGTTGGGTTGACGGATGTTGGAATTGGGTTGACGGATGTTGGAATTTGGGTTCACGGATGTTGGGGTTGGGTTGACGGATGTTGGGATTGGGTTGACGGATGTTGGGACTGGGTTGACGGATGTTGGAATTTGGGTTGACGGATGTTGGGGTTGGGTTGACGGATGTTGGGATTGGGTTGACAGATGTTGGGATTGGGGTGACGGATGTGGGGATTGGGTTGACGGATGTTGGGATTGGGTTGACGGATGTTGGGATTGGGTTGACGGATGTTGGGATTGGGGTGTTGGGATTGGGTTGATGGATGTTGGGATTGGGTTGACGGATGTTGGGATTGGGTTGACGGATGTTGGGATTGGGTTGACGGATGTTGGGATTGGGCAGATTTTTGTTGAGCTGGGTCAACGTAATGATCAGATTAGGCTAAAGATGGTCGAGTTATTCAGAGCGTAAAATGATAAGAATATTCTGCTGTTTGAAGCACGCAGTTCAGCTGTCCGGAGCGCATGAATTTCTTCAAAAAAAAGTTCAGCTATTCGGAGAAACATTCAGCTGTTTATTTTGGAACCTGAAATAGCAGAGGGGCCTTATGAGATGGTAGTCCTGTGATTATCAACTCCGTGTTTGTGTGTTCCAATAAAGCTCGGCTAACAGTGGTACGCAAATGTTCCAAAACGTTTCAGTTGGAATGAAAAGGAATTAGATCTATTGATTTAATTTTTTTGACGGATTGTGGTGTTGCATCTTGGGCTGAAGAAACGAAATTCACGAGGAAGACCCGTTTCGGTTCAACAAGTGGACTCGCTAGCACCGCCATCTTATGCTATCTTGTTAAAAGCTTAGTGGTGTAAATATAGAAGCAAAAGGGTTAAAGCAGAAGAAATGGTTAGAAAAACGGGGTGGGGAAGTAAAAACCTGGGTACAGGCAGGAGATGTGGGGGAGATAAATAAGGGGAGATAAATGTGTAAATCTAAAGCAGGGAGGTAAGTTATAAATGTATTTAACTGGGATTAGTTTTAATCAAAACAACAATTCACGGTGAGTCGAGTATTACAACAAGATTATTACAACATTTCTAATCTTATGCTGACAAAATCGATGAAACTATTTAACCCCCCTCCCCCCTTTCATAAGCTTAATTGTGGGCAGAGTTAAGCCCCCTTAAAGTTTAATCAGAGTGATCGGCCTTTGATGAGACGAATGAAGGGTGCGATGCCCGTGATGGGGACAATGACATGACGTCACACACCTGTTATGTCGTCTTTGGATTCGATTACCACAAACTCATCCTGGGCATCGCGGTTGAGTGGATCTGAAAATAGGTCACATTCAGAGAATTGGCATCACGTGTTACAACATTGGTCAGAGGGCCGGGTTAGTTCTGGTTGGTTGGTTACAGGAACAGGGGGTGAAGGAGGGGGTGTGTGCAACAAGTAAACAATGAATAGCGGTATGATTAGGTGTGAGAGTGTCGTATATTGCTTGGATTTTTTTCAGCTTAATTCAGTAGTGTGGAGGTTTTCTGTTGTGACGCACCAGTGGTCATGTCACGCTCCACTGGACACCTTGACCTGCACACGATATGTCTGACAGACCAGTTGAGACTCGAGCCAAAACCGAACAACTCACCTGAGCTAAATCTAATTGTAATTTTTTTTTTCCTGGGCCATTGGACGAGCGTCACAAACAATGTCTCAAATTAACAACACACGTATGTGGTAGGTCTACATCATTTTTAAGTGAGATTGGAAGACGTTGAGATACAATTAATGTCGCAATTTTTAAACACGAATACATGGTACATATACTTTTTAAGTGCTAGTGGACGAGCGATACAATCAAAGTCGCAAAATCTCAACACAAACACGTATTACATGTATACAAACACATTATATATATATATATATATATATATATATATATATATATATATATATATATATATATATATATATATATATATATATATATATATATATATATATATATGTAACGAGACTATTTGCCTGTAGCGCCAAATGTTAACGAGTTCTGCTCGACAACGCCAAATGTTACCGAGTCTAACCACTCATTCTACACAACATCGACCACAGTATAGATACTCGAAGATGCAGGTTCGCTATTGATCCTTTTATTACATGAATCAAAGAAATGCTTCACAATAATATACTGAATCAAAAGGAATGCTTCACAATAATAGTTTGAATCAACTGACTCCCAACAGTCCTCACTAGTCTTCATATAACTGAATACACATGTCTATCGTCCTTCTTAACACAATATAACCAACTTGATACTGCCACACAGACTGACTGATCGAGAGAGAGAGAGAGAGACTGAGACAGCGAGCTCAGCCGTCGCCTTCCTTATATCCCCTTCGTATTCGTATTCGTATTCGGTTCTATCATAGTCGTAATCGTAATCGATTCTAATCGTTGCATCAGAATGTTAATTACGCCGCTTCTGTCGTACAGTCCGATTAATATAACATCTGCACTGTTTCATCAGCCAAGTCGTGTCAAAGTTGACAGCGCTTGTCGTATCCTTCCAAACTACGCCGTGGCTTTATGATCGTTATCAGTTGGCTTATCAGTCCAACACCTGCACTATCGCGTTCTCAACAATAGTGACTAGTAACTAGGCCCACCCTAGTTACATCCACCGCCGCCTTTTTTTGTGTGTTTTCAACCACAAACAACGCTTGGTAGGTGCACTTCCTAAATGTCCATCGCACCATCGTAAAAAAAATTTATTGTTCCACTCACTGTCAATGTCGTCACATTCGTAAAAGATTGACAGTTATCCCTATTTCACATATCCAATGTGTCTACATCATCTTCCTCAGACACAAAACAGTTCTAGAATTCACATCCACCTTTTTTCGTTTGGTGCCTTCACCAGTTCACTTTTATGACTTTTTGAACAGTCTGTTCTCATACCAGCGCGACCATGAAAGAATTGATGGTTGCTGACAAAAAATTTCGTATTCTTTCTGTTTCTCAAACTTCTCCGCGGACCACTTATCTGATGGTCTACTGTCTCCCTGCTTCTGGGAGGAACGGGATCCTCTTCGTTGCCGTTATCCTCCACTTGTGTCTCGCTGTTGTTCTCTTGATGGTGACATGGTTCCGGGATGGGTATGTGAATTTCCGTTATAGTTTCCGGTTCCCTAATTGTCTTGGGTTTCCTTGTGTGTAACTGCTCTTCTTGACTATGACAATATTTCTTTAATTGAGCAATATTCGCCCACCGATCCGGTTTGGCGTGATCGATGGGTCTTATCTTAAAGGGGCCACCTGCTACTTTAGGCATCTCCACGACTTGCCATATCTCCTGTCCCCAGAGATCGTGGATTTTGTTTCTGCCTAACGGGTGGCTACGCAGTAATACCCTGTCGTTCAGTTTGAGTGGCGGGTCCTTTGTCTGTACCGGCGGTTCCCTTCGCCGTGCTTCATGTTCTAGTCTTTCCTGTACTACCCTGTACATTTCTCTAATTCGTCTCATATGTTCATTCACATATTCCAGTGCAGTGTATGAGCCAGTCATACTTTCCTTTTTTCCTAGGAACAAGTCAAGAGGGAGTCGAGCCTCCCGTCCGAACAGCAACATGTGTGGCGAAAAGCCGGTTGTGGCATGGGGGGTGCAGTTGTATAGATATACCAACTCTGGGAGAAAATCAGGCCAACGTTTTTTCTGTTCAGGTTCTAGCGTACGCAGCAAATCATGCATGCTGCGGTTGAACCGCTCGCACTGTCCGTTTCCTTTCGGATTAAATGTGGTTGTTCTAGATTTGTTGATCCCGTAGTGGCTGCACAGTTGGTTAATTACTTCTGACTCGAAGGCCCTTCCTTGGTCAGAGTGTAATTGTCTTGGTATGCCATATTTGATGAACCAATGTTCTATTAAGACCTTTGCCACTGTTTTGGCAGTCTGATCTCGTGTGGGCACCGCCACAGTCCATTTGGTGAATACATCAGTCATTACCAACACATGTTCCGTCCCATCCGATGATTGCTCCAACGACGTAAAGTCCATAGCCACAATCTCTAGTGGTTTTGTCGCTAGTAGGTGTCCTGATGGCTGTCTCATTTTGACAACTGGCATTTTCGCATGCTGACACCTCACACAAGCCTCACAATGGCGTTTGACCTCCATTTCCATATTGGGCCAGTAACACCTCCGTCGTAAAATTTTGTGCGTCCTGTCCTGACCCTGGTGTCCTGCCCTGTCATGTGCCAACCTTAGCACTTCTTCTCGTAATTGTCCAGGCACCACCACCTGGTGTATTGTCCCGTCTATTTGGTCATGAATTCTCCGCATGAGAACACCATCCTTTATACTGAGACGGTTCCACTGACTCAGTAGTTTCTTTGTTTCCCGACCAAACTGTTCTCTTTCCCTTTTTCCTGGGAATTTTTGTTCCTGGACGTATTTCAATAGCGGCTGTAACCCGCTATCCGTTCTCTGGGCATCTCTTATCTCTTTGTGATTAAGGCAATTAAAATCACCGATGTCCATATGTCCGGGCTCTGTGGAAATGTGCTCCACCCCGGTCTGTCCGTTTTGCATCACTCGCCTTTCTTTGTCTATCATTTCTTCTAGTTTGCCAACACTGTTCTGTTGTCTAATATTTTTATTTACTTCTTCCGATAACAGACACTTTAAAGATGAACATTTCTCCTGTGCTTTTAATTTGCATGAACTTTTCCTATCCAGTTTCCTGGTTAGACTTTGAATTCCTTTATTAAGTCTACCAATTTTCTTCTTATCATCATTTTTCTCTACCAACAAATTGTTCACTTGAAACTTTTCAACATCCAAGTTCATTTCACAGTTCATTTTTTCTATTAGTTGTGTTTTACCTTTCTTTTCCTCCTTACTGTGTTTCTGTGTCATTTTGTTTACTAAGTCATAACCTCGCCCCTCTGTAGCCCTGACCTGCCTTACAGAGGGCGATCGTTTCATCGGACAGTACCGTGCCATATGTCCGGTCTGTGTGGATATGTGCTCCACCCCGGTCTGCCCATTTTGCATCACTTGCACCCCGTGAGGGATATCTGTTGACGCTCTGACCTCACATATTCCTGTCAGCGTTTCTTCCTCATCGCCCGGTCTCTCGTAAGGATTCCTTGATAACGCGTCAGCATTACCATTGGACTGCCCTGGGCGATATTTTCTCTCCAGGTCAAAGAGTGCCAATTCTGCTGCCCATCGCTGTTCGATGGATCCCAGCCTTGCTGTGATTTGAAGTTCTTTTTCAATATCTGATAATTTCTCTTCAAGTCTTGTTTGAGACTCTTTCATTGTTTGTCCCATTTTGTTTCTTAAGCCATAACCTCGCCTCTCTGTAGCCTTGCCTTGCCTTACAGAGGGCGATCGTTTCACCGGACAGTATTGTGCCATATGTCCGGGTTGTGAGCGGGACAGGCAAATTGGTCGACCATCAGCCGTCCACCGGAGCGATGGACCGGCGGGTCGCGGCTGTCCAACCTGTCTCTGTTTTGTCCCGTTTTTGCCCTGATTCTCAGCTGTTGACCTGCTTTGTAACCTCTCCAATCGTTGGTCAACCTTATCCAGGTGGGCCAACAGTTGAGCCATCATGGTTTCCATCGTGCCGGTCCCTGTGGGTGGGGATTGTTTCTGTTCCGGCACAGAGACTTTGTCTACCGAACAGTTCGATTGGTCCTCATTCTCGGACCTGCGGATCGCTGAGTTCCTGACCTGAAGGAAGGTCAACTGTGGGTCTTTGTAGACCTCTTCTTTCAAATATCTTCTTGCCATAGGGGTCGCCAGCCCCTCGATAAAATGGTCCCTCAGCAGGCGCGCATCTATGTCGGGTATTTTGCCTTTTACAGCTTCAAAGGCCCCGTTCATTCGGTGTGAATACTCCATCACACTCTCCGCCATTCTCTGCTTTATACCTACAAACACCGACAGCAGTTGCGATCCCGACCGTCTCTCCCCAAAGGTCTCCATAATTAGATCCAGCACCTTATCTGGATCTGATTGGATGGTTTTATCGTGGCATTTGACCTCTGCCCTAACCATCTCTCCTATACTGCCCATCAGCAGTCTTAATCTTTCCTCTGGTGACATGTATCTCGAGGCCCAGGCAGCCCTGACCTCTTCACTGAACCTGTTGGTTAAGGTTGGATCACCGTCCCCGTAAAATTTGTTAATGTGGGACTCACTGGGCAGGACCACAATATGGATCGGCTTTTTGTCCAAATTTTGTCCTGGTCCCTCTGGAGGCAAAGGGTCATCCTCACCGTTGCCTATCTCTGGGCTATCTTTATCTGGCTCAGATTGTTGGGCCAGCAGGAGTTTCTGTCCCTTTCCGATATCTAAAATACCACTCCCGCGTCTGCCATTCACATTAAGGAAAAATGTTGCAGCTATGCAGCAGATAGTGTTGCCCAACAGGGAGATCATGACACATTTCCAGTGTCTAAGAGTTACATCTATATCTTGGTTGTCATCTTTGCCTAGTATTTGTCCCACAACCAAGTTGGAGATACCAATGCCAATTATCTGGATGCTGGTGGTCAGCCCCATAGCTGTCCCCAGGGTGGCTGGTGCTACAACTAGGGGTATACTGAGCCACATGCTTGCAGCAGCAAAAGAGCATGTGACACCAAGCCAGAATGATAATGAAAGGTGTCTCATCTCTGTTCTTTTCAATTTCCTCAATTCTGATTTCAGTCTTCCCTTTTATTTATTCCCTTCAAATAAAAAAAGACCTTTCTTACCGTGTGTGTATGAAAAAATTTTCCTCGTTCCTCGATTTTCACTGTTCCTGAATGTTCTAATTCACACACACACTAAACACAGTTATGAACAAGGTTGACTATGGGTGCCTAAAGCGGCAAGTCTAGTTGAATTCATCCTGTCCGCAGCGCCAAATGTAACGAGACTATTTGCCTGTAGCGCCAAATGTTAACGAGTTCTGCTCGACAACGCCAAATGTTACCGAGTCTAACCACTCATTCTACACAACATCGACCACAGTATAGATACTCGAAGATGCAGGTTCGCTATTGATCCTTTTATTACATGAATCAAAGAAATGCTTCACAATAATATACTGAATCAAAAGGAATGCTTCACAATAATAGTTTGAATCAACTGACTCCCAACAGTCCTCACTAGTCTTCATATAACTGAATACACATGTCTATCGTCCTTCTTAACACAATATAACCAACTTGATACTGCCACACAGACTGACTGATCGAGAGAGAGAGAGAGAGACTGAGACAGCGAGCTCAGCCGTCGCCTTCCTTATATCCCCTTCGTATTCGTATTCGTATTCGGTTCTATCATAGTCGTAATCGTAATCGATTCTAATCGTTGCATCAGAATGTTAATTACGCCGCTTCTGTCGTACAGTCCGATTAATATAACATCTGCACTGTTTCGTCAGCCAAGTCGTGTCAAAGTTGACAGCGCTTGTCGTATCCTTCCAAACTACGCCGTGGCTTTATGATCGTTATCAGTTGGCTTATCAGTCCAACACCTGCACTATCGCGTTCTCAACAATAGTGACTAGTAACTAGGCCCACCCTAGTTACATATATATATATATATATATATATATATATATATATATATATATATATATATATATATATATATATATACAAGCACATGGTACATTTATACAAACACATGATACTTATATACAGACACATGATACATATATACAAACACATGATACATATATACAAACACATGATGCATATATACAAAGACATGATACATATATACAAACACATGATATTATTATACAAACACATGGTACATATATACAAACACATGATATTATTATACAAACACACGATGCATACATTTTCAATGCCAGTGGATGGCTCTCCAATTCAACCAATGTCGCAAATAAAAATAAACCGGTAGTGATCTCCCCTAAACTTTCTCGAATATTCTTATATAAAACAACAGGGGATGGGAACTGGGGATATAGTTATGATTTTCAATCCATTTTAAATACTTAAACTTTTAAAAATAGAATAGAATCTCATAAAAAAACAATTGCGCACCAAGCGAACGCCGAATAAAGATGTGTATAATAGTGCGCAATATTATTAGTACTTTATAAATTTACATGCGTTTTTTGAAAAATCGGAAATAGCGTAAATTAGTACTTCCGGTAAACGTTAATTACTCAAAATTTGACAGAAGGTAGAGAATTAGATCTTTTACTTACATGTGAAATTTCATTTATCTATCTGAAATAGTACTCAAGTTATAGGCTTTTGAAAAATTCAAAGTAGAAAAAGTACCACTTCCGGTTATCGGAAATCGCTCAAAAGTTGATACGGATCTACGATTTTGATAAAATACTTATATATGAAATTTCATCAACCTAGCTGTAACGGTACTCAAGTAATCGTGTTTACACACAGACAGACAGACAGACACACACAGACATACGGACAAGATTGCAAAATTATGTTTTTCCGTATCAGTGAGGTGTAAAACGTCGAGATTTGCAAAAATCTCGATTTTTTTTTTGCACGATTACAAGATTTTCTCTATACTTCGTATATACGAGAAAGTAAAATCAACGTATAATGCGTTCTATGTTGTAAGGTGTAATGTGTAACATAGCAGATGACTGCTACATACACAAAACAAGACATTCGTTAACAAAATAACATTTTAAAATGAGTAGTTAAAGCGCCGAAAACTTCCATATCGATTGCTTAAAAGAAAGTTTGTGAAGAAAGTGTATTTAAAAACGACTTTTTTAATCGCTTTAAACAAGGGACTTGTGTCAATCTCAAAGAAAATCAATGCATCCCCTAGTCCTGTGTAGGGTGTAGGGGATTGGAAGGGGGGGGGGGGGGTGACTTAAAGACCACGACTATAGGTGGGGGTGTCAGGTGATTATGCCACTTGGGGTGGTGTAGGTGATGGTGTTGGTGATGATGTTTGTGTTGGTGATGGTGTTGGTTGTAGTGGTGGTGGTAGTAGTGTTGGAGTGACCACAGCCATCCACATGTGGTAGTGCTGGAGTGACCACAGCCATCCACATGTGGTAGTGCTGGAGTGATCACAGCCATCCACATGTGGTAGTGTTTGAGTGACCACAGCCATCCACATGTGGTAGTGTTTGAGTGACCACAGCCATCCACATGTGGTAGTGTTTGAGTGACCACAGCCATCCACATGTGGTAGTGTTTGAGTGACCACAGCCATCCACATGTGGTAGTGTTTGAGTGACCACAGCCATCCACATGTGGTAGTGGTGGAGTGACCACAGCCATCCACATGTGGTAGTGCTGGAGTGACAACAGCCATCCACATGTGGTAGTGTTGGAGTGACCACAGCCATCCACATGTGGTAGTGCTGGAGTGACCACAGCCATCCACATGTGGTAGTGTTGGAGTGACCACAGCCATCCACATGTGGTAGTGCTGGAGTGACCACAGCCATCCACATGTGGTAGTGTTTGAGTGACCACAGCCATCCACATGTGGTAGTGCTGGAGTGACCACAGCCATCCACATGTGGTAGTGCTGAAGTGACAACAGCCATCCACATGTGGTAGTGCTGGAGTGACCACAGCCATCCACATGTGGTAGTGCTGGAGTGACCACAGCCATCCACATGTGGTAGTGTTTGAGTGACCACAGCCATCCACATGTGGTAGTGCTGGAGTGACAACAGCCATCCACATGTGGTAGTGCTGGAGTGACCACAGCCATCCACATGTGGTAGTGCTGGAGTGACAACAGCCATCCACATGTGGTAGTGTTGGAGTGACCACAGCCATCCACATGTGGTAGTGTTGGAGTGACCACAGCCATCCACATGTGGTAGTGTTGGAGTGACAACAGCCATCCACATGTGGTAGTGTTGGAGTGACCACAGCCATCCACATGTGGTAGTGCTGGAGTGACCACAGCCATCCACATGTGGTAGTGTTTGAGTGACCACAGCCATCCACATGTGGTAGTGCTGGAGTGACAACAGCCATCCACATGTGGTAGTGGTGGAGTGACCATAGCCATCCACATGTGGTAGTGCTGGAGTGACAACAGCCATCCACATGTGGTAGTGCTGGAGTGACCACAGCCATCCACATGTGGTAGTGGTGGAGTGACCACAGCCATCCACATGTGGTAGTGTTTGAGTGACCACAGCCATCCACATGTGGTAGTGTTTGAGTGACCACAGCCATCCACATGTGGTAGTGTTTGAGTGACCACAGCCATCCACATGTGGTAGTGCTGGAGTGACCACAGCCATCCACATGTGGTAGTGTTGGAGTGACCACAGCCATCCACATGTGGTAGTGTTGGAGTGACCACAGCCATCCACATGTGGTAGTGTTGGAGTGACCACAGCCATCCACATGTGGTAGTGGTGGAGTGACCACAGCCATCCACATGTGGTAGTGTTGGAGTGACCACAGCCATCCACATGTGGTAGTGTTTGAGTGACCACAGCCACCCACATGTGGTAGTGTTTGAGTGACCACAGCCATCCACATGTGGTAGTGTTTGAGTGACCACAGCCATCCACATGTGGTAGTGGTGGAGTGACCACAGCCATCCACATGTGGTAGTGGTGGAGTGACCACAGCCATCCACATGTGGTAGTGTTGGAGTGACCACAGCCATCCACATGTGGTAGTGGTGGAGTGACCACAGCCATCCACATGTGGTAGTGTTGGAGTGACCACAGCCATCCACATGTGGTAGTGTTTGAGTGACCACAGCCATCCACATGTGGTAGTGGTGGAGTGACCACAGCCATCCACATGTGGTAGTGGTGGAGTGACCACAGCCATCCACATGTGGTAGTGGTGGAGTGACCACAGCCATCCACATGTGGTAGTGTTGGAGTGACCACAGCCATCCACATGTGGTAGTGTTGGAGTGACCACAGCCATCCACATGTGGTAGTGGTGGAGTGACCACAGCCATCCACATGTGGTAGTGGTGGAGTGACCACAGCCATCCACATGTGGTAGTGGTGGAGTGACCACAGCCATCCACATGTGGTAGTGTTGGAGTGACCACAGCCATCCACATGTGGTAGTGTTGGAGTGACCACAGCCATCCACATGTGGTAGTGGTGGAGTGACCACAGCCATCCACATGTGGTAGTGGTGGAGTGACCACAGCCATCCACATGTGGTAGTGGTGGAGTGACCACAGCCATCCACATGTGGTAGTGTTGGAGTGACCACAGCCATCCACATGTGGTAGTGCTGGAGTGACCACAGCCATCCACATGTGGTAGTGTTGGAGTGACCACAGCCATCCACATGTGGTAGTGGTGGAGTGACCACAGCCATCCACATGTGGTAGTGTTGGAGTGACCACAGCCATCCACATGTGGTAGTGTTTGAGTGACCACAGCCATCCACATGTGGTAGTGGTGGAGTGACCACAGCCATCCACATGTGGTAGTGGTGGAGTGACCACAGCCATCCACATGTGGTAGTGGTGGAGTGACCACAGCCATCCACATGTGGTAGTGTTGGAGTGACCACAGCCATCCACATGTGGTAGTGTTGGAGTGACCACAGCCATCCACATGTGGTAGTGGTGGAGTGACCACAGCCATCCACATGTGGTAGTGGTGGAGTGACCACAGCCATCCACATGTGGTAGTGGTGGAGTGACCACAGCCATCCACATGTGGTAGTGTTGGAGTGACCACAGCCATCCACATGTGGTAGTGCTGGAGTGACCACAGCCATCCACATGTGGTAGTGTTTGAGTGACCACAGCCATCCACATGTGGTAGTGCTGGAGTGACCACAGCCATCCACATGTGGTAGTGCTGGAGTGACAACAGCCATCCACATGTGGTAGTGCTGGAGTGACAACAGCCATCCACATGTGGTAGTGGTGGAGTGACCACAGCCATCCACATGTGGTAGTGCTGGAGTGACAACAGCCATCCACATGTGGTAGTGTTGGAGTGACCACAGCCATCCACATGTGGTAGTGTTGGAGTGACCACAGCCATTCACATGTGGTAGTGTTGGAGTGACCACAGCCATCCACATGTGGTAGTGTTGGAGTGACCACAGCCATCCACATGTGGTAGTGTTGGAGTGACCACAGCCATTCACATGTGGTAGAGAACACATACGCACGTGTTGTTAAACAGCACCGGCTCACAAGGAGGACAGTATTCTAAAAATAGCATCAGATAAAATCCATCGATTTTTTTACTGGAAGATTTTTTTTTCGCTGTTTATACCATTTCGGGGTATGACATTGTAGTTTATTGTTTGTTGTTTTATTTTAAAAACGTTGCAGCTGAATGTATAAACGTTGGTTAATTTAAAGTCCAAATTCTCCATGTGTTATGAGCGATTCAAATGGTGTTTATTAATAACAATTTTAAGACGACAGGTTTTTATTGCATGATACCATATGTTTACTAATGATCACAAGATGCCATTAATTGGGAGAATGTCAATGTTGTGATGTCATCTTCCTACATCACAGAGGAGCAGGGTTGGTGTGGGTACCTGGCCACAAACACCCTAACCACGGGAACAATATTTGATGAAAACTGTTTTAAACATACATGGTGTATGTGGGGTGAGTGGTTCACAAGACGAGCTACAACTTAGGAGTCACTTTTTCTAACAGCGAAATGCGCTTAGCTTGAGGGAGAGAAAAGGGAAGAGAGAGGGAGAGAGAGGGAGGGAGAGAGGGTTAGAGAGAGGGATGGAGAGAGGCTTAGAGAGAAGGAGAGAGAGATAGGGAGGGAGAGAGAGAGGGAGGGGGAGAGAGGAGAGACTTCCTGTATTTGAATAAAGTTGCTGCTCGTAACAGATGTTCAAACCATTTGGATGTGTTCAAGCTAATGTTACTTGTGTGTGTGTGTGTGTGTGTGTGGTTGTGTGGGTCTCTGTGTGTGTGGTTGTGTGGGTTTTTGTGTGTGGTTGTGTGGGTCTGTGTGTGTGGTTGTGATGTAATCATTAACATACACCGGTCTACGTTGTGTGATGAGTGGCATAAAATGGTCGCTAATTGTGTCTTGTGGGTAATCAATGATCTCTATTAGTAGAGTTGTATACAATGTGTGTAGGCTCGCTTTTTTCGTGCATCTATCCGGGGAGGGGTATGGGAATTGCCCCCCCCCCTTCCGGCGCACTTCACTGCCCCCCCCCCCCCGACCAATTTTTTTTTTAAATATTAAATTTAAATAGAAAAAATATATTTTAACCAATGTCTGCCGTCCTCCCCCTTGGAGGTTTTAAGTGCCCCCACCCCCGAAAAAATGTCTAAAAATAACCCTTAGTGTGTGGTATAAATTCTATTTAATCATTCGACTAATTGAGTCATGCGACTTATTTAGTCGCGCGCATAGAGTCGATGTATGACGACGGACATGTATGTAAAAGTGTGGGGAGGACGCCATGTACGGCAGACGTGAGGGGGTGCAGCACGGCAGAGGTGAGGGGGTGCATCAGATATCCGCGACCTGATTGTGTTGGTCACGAACCTCATCCGACCCTCGCCAACTCTCGTCAATGGTCGACATGTGAGAACAACATAGATCTACATCAATTTAAGCGGTAGGGGGAAATACAATACATTCTGTGCTGGGGTATTAAATGTAGACTAGTAATTTTTTTTAAAGGTTGAGTATTAAATGTAGCCTAGTATTATATCAATAAAAGTTAAGTATTAAATGTAGACTAGTAATTTTTTTTAAAAGGTTGAGTATTAAATGTAGCCTAGTATTATATCAATAAAAGTTAAGTATTAAATGTAGACTAGTAATTTTTTTTAAAAGGTTGAGTATTAAATGTAGCCTAGTATTATATCAATAAAGGTTGAATATTAAATGTAGCCTAGTATTATATCAATAAAGGTTGAATATTACATGTAGCCTAGTATTATATCAATGAAGGTTTATTAAATGTAGCCTAGTATTATATCAATAAAGGTTGAATATTAAATGTAGCCTAGTATTATATCAATAAAGGTTGGGTATTAAATGTAGCCTAGTATTATATCAATAAAGGTTGAATATTAAATGTAGCCTAGTATTATATCAATAAATGTTTATTAAATGTAGCCTAGTATTATATTTTTAAAAAGTTGAATATTAAATGTAGCCTAGTATTATATCAATAAAGGTTGAATATTAAATGTAGCCTAGTATTATATCAATTAAGGTTTATTAAATGTAGCCTAGTATTATATCAATAAAGGTTGGGTATCACATAGTGATTTTTATCGTAGCAAATATTAAGAACTTAAAATGGTCTGATGAAATAAGCAGATATATAAACCTCAGTCTACCTGTATCTCTAGTCTACCTGTATCTCTAGTCTACCTGTATCTCTAGTCTACCTGTATCTCTAGTCTACCTGTATCTCTAGTCTACCTGTGTCTCTAGTCTACCTGTATCTCTAGTCTACCTGTATCTCTAGTCTACCTGTATCTCTAGTCCACCTGTATCTCTAGTCTACCTGTATCTCTAGTCCACCTGTATCTCTAGTCTACCTGTATCTCTAGTCTACCTGTATCTCTAGTCTACCTGTATCTCAAGTCCACCTGTATCTCTAGTCTACCTGTATCTCAAGTCTACCTGTATCTCTAGTCCACCTGTATCTCTAGTCTACCTGTATCTCTAGTCTACCTGTGTCAGGTGACCTTGCCCTGATATACGGATGTCTGGGGTGTCTGTAGTTTGACAACCACGGAGATTTATTCATGTTTTACACAATAGAATCGGTCGGTGGTCCGGAACATATTTACATTCAGTCATCTGAGCAACAATCGTGCGAACCATTTAAAAAAGTCTACTTAAACTGAATGTGTATGTTTGTGTTTAAATGCTTGTGATTGTATGTTTGTGTTTACATGCTTAAGCTTGAATTGTTGTTACTTCTATAGGAGTGTGCAGGTCTATTTCAGTGTGTACCGATGTCTACAGCTGATGTAGTTGTAAACCGGTTAACATATTAAAGTCTTCATCCTTTGTTTACAAATAGTCTATCCTCTTTATTTTCATTTTTTACATATAGTTTGTATTCTTAACTTTAAATGTAGAGTCTATCTTGTTCACATCCCTGCCACCTATCTGTTCATGTATTCCTAACAAAGTACAACCTCTTCGAACTCAAGTAAAAAACTTTTAGAATTAGTTTTACTAGCTCCCTCCGTACAGCCCTGCCCCCAACCTCCGTACAGTCCTGTTCCCAACCTCCGAACAGTCCTGCTCCCAACCTCCGTACAGCCCTGCCCCCAACCTCCGTACAGTCCTGTTCCCAACCTCCGAACAGTCCTGCTCCCAACCTCCGTACAGCTCTGTTCCCAACCTCCGTACAGCCCTGTTCCCAACCTCCGTACAGCCCTGTTCCCAACCTCCGAACAGTCCTGCTCCCAACCTCCGTACAGCCCTGTTCCCAACCTCCGTACAGCCCTGTTTCCAACCTCCGTACAGCCCTGTTCCCAACCTCCGAACAGTCCTGCTCCCAACCTCCGTACAGCCCTGCTCCCCTGCTCCCAACCTCCGTACAGCCCTGCTCCCCTGCTCCCAACCTCCGTACAGCCCTGCTCCCAACCTCCGTACAACCCTGCCCCAAACCTCCGTACAGTCCTGCTCCCAACCTCCGTACAGCCCTGCTCTTAACCTCCGTACAGCCCTGCTCCCAACCTCCGTACATCCCTGTTCCCAACCTTGGTACAGCCCTGCCCCCAACCTCCATAAATCCCTACTCCCAACCTCCGTACATCCCTGCTCCCCTACTCCCAACCTCCGTACAGCCCTGCTCCCAACCTCCGTACAGCCCTGCCCCCAACCTCCGTACAGTCCTGTTCCCAACCTCCGAACAGTCCTGCTCCCAACCTCCGTACAGCTCTGTTCCCAACCTCCGTACAGCCCTGTTCCCAACCTCCGTACAGCCCTGTTCCCAACCTCCGAACAGTCCTGCTCCCAACCTCCGTACAGCCCTGTTCCCAACCTCCGTACAGCCCTGTTTCCAACCTCCGTACAGCCCTGTTCCCAACCTCCGAACAGTCCTGCTCCCAACCTCCGTACAGCCCTGCTCCCCTGCTCCCAACCTCCGTACAGCCCTGCTCCCCTGCTCCCAACCTCCGTACAGCCCTGCTCCCAACCTCCGTACAACCCTGCCCCAAACCTCCGTACAGCCCTGCTCTTAACCTCCGTACAGCCCTGCTCCCAACCTCCGTACATCCCTGTTCCCAACCTTGGTACAGCCCTGCTCCCAACCTCCATAAATCCCTACTCCCAACCTCCGTACATCCCTGCTCCCCTACTCCCAACCTCCGTACAGCCCTGCTCCCAACCTCCGTACAGCCCTGCTCCCAACCTTCGTACATCCCTGCTCCCAACCTCCGTACATCCCTGCTCCCAACCTCCGTACAGCCCTGCTCCCAACCTCCGTACATCCCTGCTCCCAACCTCCGTACAGCCCTGCTCCCAACCTTCGTACAATTCTGCTCCCAACCTCCGTACAGCCCTGCTCCCAACCTCCGTACATCCCTGCTCCCAACCTCCGTACATCCCTGCTTTCAACCTCCGTACAGCCCTGCTCCCAACCTTCGTACAATTCTGCTCCCAACCTCCGTACAGCCCTGCTCCCAACCTCCGTACATCCCTGCTCCCAACCTCCGTACATCCCTGCTTTCAACCTCCGTACAGCCCTGCTCCCAACCTCCGTACAACCCTGCTCCCAACCTCCGTACAACCCTGCTCCCAACCTCCGTACACCCCTGCTTCCAACCTCCGTACAGCCCTGCTCCCAACCTCCGTACAACCCTGCTCCCAACCTCCGTACATCCCTGCTCCCAACCTCCGTACAACCCTGCTCCCAACCTCCGTACAACCCTACTTTAAACCTCCCGTTATGCCGTCAACTAAACAGCCAATTGAACTAAATCAAAGCCAACACTAGAACTGAATTGAATGGAGTCTAACAATGCTGAATTTTTTATCAACTTGGCAGTCTGTGAATGTGGGGAAGGTCGGGGGAAATCAATAAACATCAGATGAAGCTATTAGATCGATTCAAAGTCTAACACGACGGACAAAAATTATTTTTGGTAGGTTTGGTAAATATGGGCTAACTGTAAGAATTGGGTAACAGTAAGAATAGTCTAACAGTAAGAATAGTCAAATGGTAAGAATTGACTAATAGTAAGAATTGGCTCAGGGAAAGTGTCGGCTAACTGTAAGAATTGGCTAATAGGCAGATGCCTGCCTACCCTTCCCCCCCCCCCACTTTCTCTACTCGTTTTTGTATTTCTTAATCCCCCCCCCCATCTTCCTTGTACCTCCAACCATTCCCTCCTACAAACATTCCCCAGTGTTAAAATATTCCCTCCTACAAACATTCCCCAGTGTTTAAAATATTCCCTCCTTTTAAGCACCGCTCATACTTTCCTAAGTACCTACTTCTGCTCAGCTAGTGTTATTAATTGTTAATATTTCTAACTTTTCTGGGGGGGGGGGAAGACGGGGGTCTATTATTTTTAATCAGTCGGAAATGTATCGAAACAAAGACAAATGGTACAAGTGTTTAATTGGCTCAATGTTCAACCATTGTAAAAAAAATTGTGATGCTTGATGTGGTATACTAGATATGCGTAGTATTTCGAAAAAGGAATTGAAATAGTTGGGAATGATGAGTTTATGATTTAAGTATATTGAAATGGTGTATACATTTTTCCATTATATAAAATGTATAGTCCAACTACAGTAGCTAAGGAGAATCCATACAGTGATTTGAGTTCGTTTTATTTTTTAGAGTGACACAAATTTATATTATTTTTTCAAGAATGATAAAACTTTTTCCTAAATCGCTGCTTCGCACAATAAATATTCTAAAACTTATTTATAGATACACTTAGATAAGTAACTTTTACGTACAGTAATATAAAATTATTTTAACAGTTTAATATAGAGTGAAAACCTAATCTAAAATTAAATTAAATTACAAAACAAAATAAAATCAATACCATACGCTAAAACGGTAAAATATCGTAAGTTTCGGTAATTACCTTGACCGCGGCCTGCGTGTGTACAGTGTTGACTAGACTGGGTCCTCTAGCCAACCAAACGGTCCCTTTTGTTTTTACACGAACGGAAGTTTGAACAACTAATGCACGCGCGGTCAAAAATAGAATACTGTAGCCTCTTCCCCAACTAGTAAAACTCGGGTCTGACTGCGTTAAATATGTATGTATATACTCGAGGATAATAGAATACTGTGAAAGGTTAGCTCATGTAGAGGAGGCATTAGGGGGTGTTCACATTGTACTACTGGGCTGTAGTCGTTTTCTTGCTGTATCAGTTTTCTACACTGTGTATCAATGTGTGTTGTTTACGGTGTATTTATACCATGGGCGGAGCTAAACAAGATTAGAGGGGTCGATCTAGTCCCAGGGTCATCTAATCCTAGGGTCAGTTAATCCTAAGGTCAGTTAATCCTAGAGACATCTAATCCTAGGGTCAGTTAATCCCTGATTCAGCCAATCCTAGGGTCATCTAATCCTAGGGTCATCTAATCCTAGGGTCATTAATCCTAGGGTCATCTAATTCTAGAATTGGTCAATACTAGGGTCATCTAATCCTAGGGTCAGTTAATCCCTGGTTCAGCCAATCCTAGGGTCATCTAATTCTAGGGTCATCTAATCCTAGGGTCAGCTAATTTTAGAATTGGTCAATACTTGGTTCATCTAATTCCTAGGGTCAGTTAACCCTGGGTAAGCTAGTTCTACAGTCAGCTAGTTAAGGGTTGGAAAGATTATAGCTAATAATTAAAAAAAAAACTCCAATGAAGTATTAACAATACAAACATTTAAGCATTAGCATACACATTTTTAATATCGATACACAATCTTAGTATTAACAATACACAAATCAACAACAACACACACTCACACACACGCACGTAACTTCAACAAAATCACAAATTAAATATCATCAACCACACACACACACACAGACACATTAAAATTTAAATATCAACCACACTAAACTGAAAAAACAGACATCAACCGCCACTTAAGTTATCCCCACCCCCTTGCCGTAAGAGACGAGCCTATTAAAGTAAGTACCAAACCGACTGATGTTACTAATGTTACAGTTGATCCGGTCAGCACCGAGTGATTTCCCGCTTCATCTTTTAACGTCTGCTGCACCGAGGGGTTAACACCAATCACAGACGGCGTCTGGCAGAGTCGGAGATTAAACGTCAGATTGGCAAAAATCTGGCTAGTGTCCTGCCCGGGGTAACAGTCGAATTATGTGCGGTATGGATTATGTCAAGCCGGCGTGAAGCGTGCCGCCCCCGTCTCTTACATGCCGGCATGAAGCTACGTGAAGTGGTGTAGCTAGGGATGGATGGTTTGGCGGCCACCCCGGGCGCCGACCTTAAGAGGGCGCTAAAAGGGGCAGATATAACTATATATATATATATATATATATATATATATATATATATATATATATATATATATATATATATATATATATATATATATATATAAATGGGATATAAATAGTCCGCCCCCGGCGCCGGAATAGGTCGCTATGACTGTGTCTACTTGCCGCCCCCGTCACTTACAAGCCGGCATAAAGCCTACGTGCCGCCCCTGGCATTGACCCAGCCGCACCAATCGATAGACCCTCCCCCCCCCCCCTCCTTCCATCCGCCTTCTGTCAGGACTCTTTCATTTCCTTATGTAATACTTCACTCGTTCGGTAGCTCAGCCAAAAATCTAGCTCTCAAATCTTTAGCTCTCACAGCTTTCTCTTTGAATCACACACATATATATATATATATATATATATATATATATATATATATATATATATATATATATATATATATATATATATATATATATACATCTCCGTTATTTCTATTCGTTAAATTGCGTAATATGTAACTATTTTTTACTTTCTCGTATATACGTAGTATAGAGAAAGTCTTGTAATCGTGCAAAAAAAAAAAAATCGAGATTTTTACAAATCTCGACGTTTTACACCTCACTGATACGGAAAAACATAATTTTGCAATCTTGTCCGTATGTCTGTGTGTCTGTCTGTGTGTCTGTGTGTCTGTGTGTCTGTCTGTCCGTGTGTAAACACGATAACTTGAGTACCGTTACAGCTACGTTGATGAAATTTCATATATAAGTATTTTATCGAAATCGTAGATCCGTATCAACTTTTGAGCGATTTCTGATAACCGGAAGTGGTACTTTTCCTACTTTGAATTTTTCAAAAGCCTATAACTTGAGTACTATTTCAGATAGATAAATGAAATTTCACATGTAAGTAAAAGATCTAATTCTCTACCTTCTGTTAAATTTTGAGTAATTTCCGTTGATTGGAAGTAGTAATTTACGCTACTTCCGATTTCTCAAAAAACTAATGTAAATTTTAAAAGTACTAATAATATTGCGCACCATTATGCGCTTTTTTATTTGGCGTTCACTTGGTGTGCAATTAATTTGTCTACGAGATTTTATTCTATTTTTAAAACTTAAAGTATTTAAAATGGATTTAAAATCATGTCTATAGCCCGAGTTCCCATCCCCTGTTATTTTATATAAGAATATTCGAGAAAGTTTAGGGGAGATCACTCCCGGTTTATTTGTGTTTAAAAAGTTTGTAGATCATGCTTTTGTTCTTGATATTATTGATACGTCTAGTGACAATTATTTTCAGTTAATATTTTTAGTTGGTATTTTGTTTTAACATTTTCTTTTGCTAATATTTAGTGCAAGCTCTATTACTGCAACGATACATCATATAATATATCAACTCGGTGGTGTATGCATATCGTTCTAACTAATCGAATCAAAGCAAGCTATGGTCACCATATTTCAGATTTAAAAACATGCTGTGCCATTTTAGTTTTGTAACTAGATCGACGAATGGTGAAGTGGGACTCGAACCTACAACTTTTGTGGTTGTACCCGGCGTGCTATCGGTGACCAACACTACACAACTGTAATTTTATGTAGTCTATCTTGATCTTGATTTAGTCTGTCATTACTTACACCTACAGAACAACACAAACACGAA
Source organism: Physella acuta (assembly GCF_028476545.2). NCBI lineage: Eukaryota > Metazoa > Mollusca > Gastropoda > Physidae > Physella > Physella acuta. Next base: position 259,784 of record NW_026732088.1, read on the forward strand.
ATTAAAATACATTTGGAAACGAAAATCTGACAATGTGACAATTTAACATCAGGTGTATGTAGGGCGTGCTATAAAAAAAATCACGTAACTTTTGAAGACACAACAGAATTGTCCTCACGAGCGTGCATCAGATAGTTTTTCTACCCCTACATCCCTTCATTCAGATAGAAAGTTTTTCATTTTGAACTGTATGTTGAAGTTGTTTCCCTTTATTCTAGTTTATTAGAGTTGTGGGCCCTTGTTTGTGTTTGCGTCACAGTGTTTGTTTTGTAAGTCACCCCGTGAGAATGATGACAGTAGGATGTCAGTGTGACATTGTCACATTGTCACATTTGACTTCAGTGAGAAAATGTGAGCCAATCAATATTTTTAAAAAACATGATTGTCTGTGGCTGATAGTCAAATATTGATTGTGTAATGTTGATAGGGCACGCGAACAATACAAGCAGAGTTTCAGTCAATTGTTAGACGCGTGTGTTTGAAGTCAGCACAAATAGACTTGGTCAGTACAGGCTGACACAAATAGACTTGGTCAGTACAGACTGACACAAATAGACTGGGTCAGTACAGACTGACCGACACAATTAGACTTGGCCAGTACAGACAGACTGACACAATTAGACTTGGTCAGTACAGACTGACCGACACAAATAGACTTGGTCAGTACAGACAGACCGACACAAATAGACTTGGTCAGTACAGACTGACCGACACAAATAGACTTGGTCAGACAGACTGACACAAATAGACTGGGTCAGTACAGACTGACACAAATAGACTTGGTCAGTACAGACAGACTGACACAAATAGACTTGGTCAGTACAGACAGACCGACACAAATAGATTTGGTCAGTACAGACTGACCGACACAAATAGACTTGGTCAGTACAGACAGACCGACACAAATAGACTTGGCCAGTACAGACTGACACAAATAGACTTGGCCAGTACAGACTGACACAAATAGACTTGGCCAGTACAGACAGACTGACACAATTAGACTTGGTCAGTACAGACTGACCGACACAAATAGACTTGGTCAGTACAGACTGACCGACACAAATAGACTTGGTCAGTACAGACAGACCGACACAAATAGACTTGGTCAGTACAGACTGACCGACACAAATAGACTTGGTCAGTACAGACAGACCGACACAAATAGACTTGGCCAGTACAGACTGACCGACACAAATAGACTTGGTCAGACAGACTGACACAAATAGACTGGGTCAGTACAGACTGACACAAATAGACTGGGTCAGTACAGACTGACACAAATAGACTGGGTCAGTACAGACTGACACAAATAGACTTGGTCAGACTGACCGACACAAATAGACTGGGTCAGTACAGACTGACACAAATAGACTGGGTCAGTACAGACTGACACAAATAGACTGGGTCAGTACAGACTGACACAAATAGACTGGGTCAGTACAGACTGACACAAATAGACTTGGTCAGACTGACCGACACAAATAGACTGGGTCAGTACAGACTGACACAAATAGACTGGGTCAGTACAGACTGACACAAATAGACTGGGTCAGTACAGACTGACACAAATAGACTGGGTCAGTACAGACTGACACAAATAGACTGGGTCAGTACAGACTGACACAAATAGACTGGGTCAGTACAGACTGACACAAATAGACTGGGTCAGTACAGACTGACACAAATAGACTTGGTCAGACTGACCGACACAAATAGACTGGGTCAGTACAGACTGACACAAATAGACTGGGTCAGTACAGACTGACACAAATAGACTTGGTCAGTACAGACTGACCGACACAAATAGATTTGGTCAGTACAGACAGACCGACACAAATAGACTGGGTCAGTACAGACTGACACATTTGGGACACAACTGTTGTGTAGATTCAAGCGGCGTCCATAAATTAGGGACATTTTGTTGATGTCGAGACATTAACAACAAATATGATTATGACTGTGTATATGTCGTTGGGCTAACTTCACGGAGTCATTTATGTTGAGGTTGTTCTTGTGTGTGCTAATGTTTATATAGCTGTAATAATAAAAGTGTTGATGTTTTGAAAATGTTCATATAGCTTTGTAAATGTTCAAATAGTTTTGCAAATGTTCATATAGTTTTGCAAATGTTCATATAGTTTTGCAAATGTTCGTATAGTTTTGCAAATGTTCGTATAGTTTTGCAAATGTTCATATGTTTTTGCAAATGTTCACATAGTTGAGCTAATGTTCATATAGTTTTGCAAATGTTCATATAGTTTTGTAAATGATCATTTAATTTAGCAAATGTTCACATAGTTTAGCAAATGATCCTATAGTTTAGCGAATGTTCCTATAGTTTAGCAAATGTTCATTTAATTTAGCAAATGTTCGTATAATTTAGCAAATGTTGCTATAGTTTAGCAAATGTTCCTATAGTTTAGCAATTGTTCCTATAGTTTAGCAAATGTTCCTATAGTTTAGCAAATGTTCCTATAGTTTAGCAAATGTTCCTATAGTCTAGCAAATGTTCCTATAGTCTAGCAAATGTTCCTATAGTTTAGCAAATGTTCCTATAGTCTAGCAAATGTTCCTATAGTTTAGCAAATGTTCCTATAGTTTAGCAAATGTTCCTATAGTTTAGCAAATATTCCTATAGTTTAGCAAATGTTCCTATCGTTTAGCAAATATTCCTATAGTTTAGCAAATGTTCCTATAGTTTAGCAAATATTCCTATAGTTTAGCAAATATTCCTATAGTTTAGCAAATGTTCCTACAGTTTAGCAAATGTTCATATAGTTTTGCAAATGTTCATATAGTTTTGCAAATGTTCCTATAGTTTAGCAAATGTTCCTATAGTTTAGCAAATATTCCTATCGTTTAGCAAATATTCCTATAGTTTAGCAAATGTTCCTATAGTTTAGCAAATATTCCTATAGTTTAGCAAATATTCCTATAGTTTAGCAAATGTTCCTACAGTTTAGCAAATGTTCATATAGTTTTGCAAATGTTCATATAGTTTTGCAAATGTTCTTATAGTTTTGCAAATGTTCCTATAGTTTAGCAAATGATCCTATAGTTTTGCAAATGTTCCTATAGTTTAGCAAATGATCCTATAGTTTTGCAAATGTTCCTATAGTTTAGCAAATGTTCCTATAGTTTAGCAAATGTTCCTATAGTTTAGCAAATGTTCCTATAGTTTAGCAAATGTTCCTATAGTTTAGCAAATGTTCCTACAGTTTAGCAAATGTTCCTATAGTTTAGCAAATGTTCCCATAGTTTTGCAAATGTTCATATAGTTTTGCAAATGTTCCTATAGTTTAGCAAATGTTCCTATAGTTTAGCAAATGTTCCTATAGTTTAAGCGAATGTTCCTATAGTCTAGCAAACGTTCCTATAGTTTAACAAATGTACCTATAGTTTGAACCAACGATAACACAAAAGAAGACATTCGGCGCTAGAGGCTGACACGGCAAGTTGCTGCTGTGTAGTTTCACCGGTTCATGAATGTGTTCATGTGTGCAACACTGACGTTCACATCTGCCACAACACACCCTAGTGTGCATACATTACCTGCAGACACCGTTATTTGTGCAGGGGTCGGGCGGGGTGGGGGTCATTTAAAGGGCCTTAATTATACAGGAACGTTAGGCTAACATAGTCAGCAAATGTGACTGCTACATTCTGTCCAGATGGTGCGACACTTAACGTCTGCGTCGCATCCACACGTTGGTAAACCAGTCGGCCAACGATTGGCTGGTATAAATAGACCGTGCAACCATTGGTTGACGGAACTGTTCAGAACAAGTGTTGGTTGATGTAATTGTAAATATGAAATAGACCCGTGAAATATATATTACAATTACAGCTAGTATCAGTAGTTCAGTAAATGTGTAATCAATTCACTGTAAGATGATATATTAAGCAGACAAGGTTTTTTTTAAAACACACATTGGAAATTATGCGCGCAAAAAAAAATTGCATTTACCGTTTTTTTGGTGTGAGTAAATGACGTCACAACCTAGGGGAGGCGGGAGGGATTTTTGTGACCATGCGTGACGGTGGGTGGGGGGGGGGGGGTAATTAAAATGTGACGTAACATTTATTGAGTATTTCAGTAAAGTGAAATAATTGTTAACGTTTGCGTTGATATTTTTTATTTGAGGTGGGAAAGATGGGGGGCGGGAGATGGAGCCGCGTGCCGTTATTCTTTTGTAACGACACGTGACGATGGGTGGGGAGGAGAGGGGTAAAATTCAACTTAAAAAACATATAGAAAACCCACTTGTATACAATTATAGATAATAAAATAAAAGTATAAAAGATATACACAATATAATATATAATGTAGGTATAAATGATATATAAATCAGTGCCTGATTCCACCACCAGTTGCGCCCCTGCTCACAATACAATGTGCACGTGAAAGACTAGGAAGCTGTTTGTGTGTTTAGCCAATGTTGTCGTGTGTTTGTCTTATACTTAGCTCACTGGGTAGGTAGTAGGCGCAGCGCCACATCAGACCCGGATACGGCTCTATAGTAAGGCATGGGATTAGTGGAGTTAATCAATTAAGGCGATTAGTGGAGTCAAACAATTAAGGCGATTAGTGGAGTTAATCAATTAAGGCGATTAGTGGAGTCAAACAATTAAGGCGATTAGTGGAGTCAAACAATTAAGGGGATTACTGGAGCATTTTTAAACGATTAAATTAAGGCATTCAGTGGATGGTTTTAAAACATTTAATTAATGAGATCAGTGGATTCTTTTAAAATAATTAATTTAGGCAATTAGTTGATAGTTTTTAAACATTTAAGCCAATTTAAAACTACAATACAAACAGAGTTTCTTCCAGGCATCTCTTCTGAAGAAAGTCTACCGCCCCCCCCCCCCCCCCCCAACGAAATGGAAAATGGAATTTATATAGAAAATATACACTTTTAACAGTGTGTGTCCCCCCCCCCCCCCGGAGAAAAAAGTCTGGAAGAAACACTGAATACAAACGTGCTGTAAACACTAACAAGCCTGGTTAACTAAGTTCTAACGATACTGAACTACGATACTTGCATCGCAGGACGATACTTATATCGCAGGACGATACTAGTCTTGTATCGAAAAACGTAAATAAAAATGACATAATTCGTTGTTTTATACCAATCATGCAACGATGCACAAGCACACGCAATAATTACTCTAAAAAACATCTTGACCTAAAACAGACGCAGGACTGTCAAAAAACTTACGCGGTGGGTGGTACGAGCATGCGCAGGGCGTTTCCTGACTTCCGGCGAACCTGGCCTGACGCCACGCCCACCGTGCGATCCGTCTGCTCTCAGCGATGATGCCTTCCCGGTCGTTCCAAGACGTGTGGCCGACCGCGCCGGAAGGGATGTCATTGTCCCGCTCCGGGCTGTCCGTGGACAGGTCGTCAGTGGTGGACAGGGCCGAGCTAGTCCAGCCTGTGGAGGAGTCGCCCGAGTCGGAGCTGGGGCGGCGGTCAAGCAGCCCGCCTTTGTCCACACACCAGGTCTTGTGTTTGAAGGTCTCCAGAAAGCTCTCGATGTTCTCCTCCACGTGCTTGTGAGCCAGAGGATCCTGCTGGTAGTTCTTGCTGCTGCTGTTGTTGTTGTTGTTGTTGGTGCTGCCGCTGATGATGATGTGGGGGCAGTGGTGGTGCATGCCCATCTTCCGCCCGATCCCCAAGGGGTCGTCGCTGTCCGGGCTCGATAGCGTGGCCATGGGTCAGATGGGGTGTGATCCCATAGGGGTCAAGACGCGGGGTCAAGGATGTTAGGGGTCAGTACGACGGGGTCAAAACACGGGTTAGGGCTCACCCTACCCAGTCCGTAGCTGACACGTGAGTCTCCATGTCCAGCAAACACATCACGTGTCCAGGTGAGTAATATTTACCTGAGAGGAATATGCTTGAAACTGAGCGCACGTGCAGGTGTCACACTGTGAAAAGCACTCACTCGAGCACTGTTCAGTGTACACGCCTCGCGTCAACTACACACTCGCGTGGATTAACCGATTAAAATATCTCCGGTAACTCATCCGTTAAATGCTACCTAAGTATATCACGTTTTTGAACACCCAAAATGTTTGACGGCTGATCGTACACAGCTATGAGGAATTATAAGGTCAAATGCTTGTCATAAAGATACACATACAAAAGTAACTGTCCAATATCTAGCATTGATCAATCTATGATTCAAACAAAAGTTAATTCCATGTTACCACAGTTATATGAAACGCTAACATAAATTCTAGTATTCCAACGTTAAATGAAACGCTATCATTAATTCCATTATACCAACGTTATATGAATCAATAACATTAATTCCACTACACCATCGTTATATGAACCGGTAACATTAATTCCATTACACCATCGTTATATGAACCGGTAACATTAATTATATTATACAAACGTTTACGGATCACTAATTTCATGTAACCAAAGTTCAAGGTATCGCAAAAATTCACCGCATTAATTTAAATCAGCTACATACGAAACACCAATATTAATTCCATTATACCAACTTTAAACAGATAGACAATAACATTAAATCCAAACATCCTAAATGACATCTAACAACATCAACTCATCCTAAATGATAACTAACAACATCAACTCATACTAAATGACACCTAACCACATAAACTCCGCGAGTTGTAGTGGCTCCCCCACATTCAACAAATGAGCGAAAAAGTAATCGATTCTGTTTTATAGAGCCCAAACCGCGCGTGTGTATGTGTGAGAACAGAGAGACAATTCAACTCAAACGGTTACAGAGGCGTCAGCAAGTGGGGGGGGGGGGGGGGTGAGTAGCAACAAACGGTCACATGGTTGGTTAGAGGAACTACATCAGTACACTGAAGTTCACTCAATTTACAGTTCATATACGCCAGGCCTTAAATTAAATAATAAAGCGGGAGTGAGTTCCCCTATAGCTTTTCGTATAATCGTACAGAGCAGTAAAGGTGGATACGGTACTTAACAGTGGAATAGGAGTGGGGAAATGGTAGGTAAGTTGGTGTCAAAACCACTCGATTTTTGAGTAAATACTGATAGTTCTTACAGTATGCTGCTTTGTGAGAATGTAAAATAAAATTATAAAAATCTGAAGGTTTTTGAGAAACCGAAAATAAAGTACCACTTCCGGGTATACGGCAATTGCTGTTAAGTTAAAAGAAAATAAAACGGTACTCAAGAAATCGTGTTAATATTTACAGACAGACAGATAGACAGGTATACAGATAAGATTACAAAACTGGGGTTTCCTTACCCAAGAAGGTGTAAAATTTCGATTTCCTGTATGATTACAATTCTTCCCCAACACAAGAAAGCAAAAAAAAAAAAAAAAAAAACATTGATTTTAAAAGAACGAGACCAAACTGAATATACGGACAGCTGAATCCTGATCTCATTAAAGACAGACCAGGTCGTTAGGTAGGTCAAGGCGTCTTGACCAGTCTATGGAGACGACAGGCCAGTACGTCATAAAAGGGAGGAAAAAATGGTCAAACCAAACCTTCAAGGGAGGTAAAAAGTGACAAACAGTATTGTAAATCATTGTGATAAGAAAAGCAAACTAATCATAGAGAATGTTATCGCAGTACCTGTTAATGGCAGTAAATGAGTATATATATATATATATATATATATATATATATATATATATATATATATATATATATATATATATATATATATATATATATATATATATATATATATATATATATATATATATATATATATATATATATAAATGCGTATGTATATCAATACATATATATATATAAATTATATATATATATATATATAAATTTTATATATACATATATATATATATATATATATATATATATATATATATATATATATATATATATATATAATATAAGCGGGCTGTGCTTGTCCTTCCTTCCTTCTGTCCGTCCGTCCGTCCGTCATCGCTATAGATTTTGGGACTATAAAAGTAAACTACGCACCATGCTGTGCTTTTCAGTGCACCGCAGTGTCTTATTATAAGTAATAGAGTAGGGTTTGTTTATATAGCGGCATAGAGCTATTTTATAAATGCCACTGTGTTTAATTTTTTGCATAACGTTATGAACATATTAAATATTTGCACTTTGCTAAAACAGATTAAAAAGATCAATGTCAAATATCATTTTACTTTATATTCCTAGAAAAATTGGATAGATTTTCATAACATAATAACAGTAGGGTAGAAAAATCAAATTAATTTAACTCTTTCTAATTATGAAAAGGGAGGTAATTTAAAAATAAATTAAACTCACGCTAATAAAAAAATGTGAATGCAAATCTACGGACCTCTTAGAAGGAATTAGTGTTGAAATAATATAATTAGCAAAATGTGAATGCAAATTGTGCGGATGCGGATTGTTGGAAAATTATAATTAGCATGGATTGATACAAGGCAATCTTTTATTTATTGTATTCACTGAATGTACTGTTTACTACTTCTAATTTTTAATCAACTATTCCGCACCATTATAGACATTGGGTGCGCAATGGTTTTAGTTATGAAACTCAATTGTAAATTTTTAAAATTAAAATACTGGGAAAAAAATGCGTGAATTGATAAAGTGATATATGGTAGGTAAACACGGATATTTTAAATATTGCCTATTTTTTATTGTATATTATTTATTATTATTCTATCTTTCGGTTTGCGGACAAGCTGGGGTTTTATAAGAGAGGCGTAGCTAGGGGGGGGGGTTGGAAATCGAAAGTTTTACGGAGGGGGAGGGGGGTAGGGTGCAAATTGAAAGTTTTAGGGGGTGCAAATCAAAAGTTTGAGCGGGGGGGAATTTCAAATCAAAAGTGGTGCAAATCGGAAGTCTGAGGGGAATGCAAATCAAAAGTTTAAGGGGGTGGGGTGGAAATTGAAATTTTGAGGGGAGGGGGTGCAAATCGTAAGTTTGAGGGAGGGTCAAATCGAAAGTTTGTCCCCGGGCGCCGGAAAGGGTCGCTAGGCCTCTGTTTTGTAGTCATTCACTGTGTCAGACGCGTCCGCCGGGACTCGGAAAGGGCGCGATTTGGCGCTACGGGCTAGACTGTGAGCACTATGCCTTTCTGATTGCATTTAAATTGTGTTTATGTTATGAGTGTTGTGTTCGTTTTTTCGTTTTTTTTTTTTTTTTTTTTTTTTTTTCGTTCCTTCGTTTGTGTTGTGTTTAGTTTTGTTCTGTTCCAAAGTTGGTATATTTAAAAATGATTTACCGTGGCGGAGCACGGGATACAGCTAGTATATATATATATATATATATATATATATATATATATATATATATATATATATATATATATATATATATATATATATATATATATATATATATATATATATATATATATATATATATATATATATATATAGGCCTACTTAGTTATAATGTCCGCGAGTATACATACGTATGTATATAAATATATACTCAAGTATATATTCGAGGCCTGTAATTATAAATGTCTACATTTCTACATAACGTGTATGCACATAAAACACACCCTTTAAACAGGATTCGCCTTTGTGAAGTTTGTGCAGACGTGAGTTGAACCAGTTTTTCATTAACCGGCGTGACAACAGCTGGTAGCGACTAATGAATGACTAAAGCACGCTAAATTTAGAACCATGAGCACATAGCTAACTATAGCTCGGCCTGCTCGTAAAGCGAGACTTGCCGGAAACAGATTGGTGCGGGGAAAACATTAGGAGCACTTTGCAGAAACTGTGACAAAGGTGTTGTGTAATCAATGATGGACATCTGTCACGCTGGACCTAATTGTGTTGGTAGGACACACATGCTCACCGGTATATGATGCGTCACTCACATTTTTTATACAAGTAGCATTGTTTGCTACCAAACCTGTGACAGCATTGACTATATCTATATATATATATATATAGATATATGTGTGTGTATATATACGTATATATATATATATATATATATATATATATATATATACATATTACTCAAATATACATTGATGCTCACATATACATTAATATATACACATATGCATACATATTTATATTTGCATACATACATAGATATTCATAGATATTAATTTGTGTATTACTTTGCAACTATCACGTGGTTTGCTCCCTGCCTAATAAACATAAGACCTGCCTCTTGTGTATGTTAAAGTTTGGATGTACGACAGGCGTGGTGTTCTCGGGAGGTTAAATTAAACTCAGAGCTTAAGGTGTGTCTTTACGGTGTGAGGTTAGATTAATGGCAGAGGTTAAAGTGTCAGCACGTTTAATAGGTTAAATTAAACTCAGAGCTAAAGTGTGTCGGCATGCGATATAATTGTGCTAGGCCTTCAACCGTGACCATTTCTTGAAACCGGTTTCTCTAACAAGCATGTCAGAACATAAACTATGTGTACCTTCGTGCTGATGAATGTTTAATGACCGCGGTCAGTGGTTCTCAAAGTGGCCATCTGACAACAGTCAGTGGGACCAAGTGGACAAAACAGTAGCATGTTCTAGATCTCTGTCTATTGCCTAAATGTATTGCCAACATCTATTTCTTAAATGCATTGCCTACATTTATTGCTTAAACTTTTGCTTAGATCTACTGCCTAAAAATATTGCCTACATCTATATCCTAAACGTATTTCTTAAATCTATATAAATGCATTGCCTTCATATATTGCTTAAAATTATTGCCTAGATCTATTGCCTAAACGTATTGCCCACATCTATATCCTAAATTTATTGCCTGCATCTATATCCTAAATGCATTGCCTTCATATATTGCTTAAACAATTTGCCTACATCTACGGATTATATTTCAAAACACTCTCAACAAAAACAAAAGACTTGACCTGGAAGAAGACACCAAGAAGATTGGATACACCTGGGGACAGTTGGAGAGACTAGCCCAGGACACCTGGGGACAGTTGGAGAGACTAGCCCAGGACAGGACACACCTGGGGACAGTTGGAGAGACTAGCCCAGGACACCTGGGGACAGTTGGAGAGACTAGCCCAGGACAGGACACACCTGGGGACAGTTGGAGAGACTAGCCCAGGACACACCTGGGGACAGTTGGAGAGACTAGCCCAGGACACCTGGGGACAGTTGGAGAGACTAGCCCAGGACAGGACACACCTGGGGACAGTTGGAGAGACTAGCCCAGGACACCTGGGGACAGTTGGAGAGACTTGACCTGGAAGAAGACACCAAGAAGATTGGATACACCTGGGGACAGTTGGAGAGACTAGCCCAGGACACCTGGGGACAGTTGGAGAGACTAGCCCAGGACAGGACACACCTGGGGACAGTTGGAGAGACTAGCCCAGGACACCTGGGGACAGTTGGAGAGACTAGCCCAGGACAGGACACACCTGGGGACAGTTGGAGAGACTAGCCCAGGACACCTGGGGACAGTTGGAGAGACTAGCCCAGGACACCTGGGGACAGTTGGAGAGACTAGCCCAGGACAGGACACACCTGGGGACAGTTGGAGAGACTAGCCCAGGACACCTGGGGACAGTTGGAGAGACTAGCCCAGGACACCTGGGGACAGTTGGAGAGACTAGCCCAGGACAGGACACACCTGGGGACAGTTGGAGAGACTAGCCCAGGACAGGATACACCTGGGGACAGTTGGAGAGACTAGCCCAGGACAGGATACACCTGGGGACAGTTGGAGAGACTAGCCCAGGACAGGATACACCTGGGGACAGTTGGAGAGACTAGCCCAGGATAGGATACACCTGGGGACAGTTGGAGAGACTAGCCCAGGACACCTGGGGACAGTTGGAGAGACTAGCCCAGGACACCTGGGGACAGTTGGAGAGACTAGCCCAGGACAGGACACACCTGGGGACAGTTGGAGAGACTAGCACAGGACACCTGGGGACAGTTGGAGAGACTAGCCCAGGACACCTGGGGACAGTTGGAGAGACTAGCCCAGGACAGGACACACCTGGGGACAGTTGGAGAGACTAGCACAGGACACCTGGGGACAGTTGGAGAGACTAGCCCAGGACACCTGGGGACAGTTGGAGAGACTAGCCCAGGACACCTGGGGACAGTTGGAGAGACTAGCCCAGGACACCTGGGGACAGTTGGAGAGACTAGCCCAGGACAGGACACACCTGGGGACAGTTGGAGAGACTAGCCCAGGACAGGACACACCTGGGGACAGTTGGAGAGACTAGTCCAGGACACCTGGGGACAGTTGGAGAGACTAGCCCAGGACAGGACACACCTGGGGACAGTTGGAGAGACTAGCCCAGGACACCTGGGGACAGTTGGAGAGACTAGCCCAGGACACCTGGGGACAGTTGGAGAGACTAGCCCAGGACAGGATACACCTGGGGACAGTTGGAGAGACTAGCCCAGGACACCTGGGGACAGTTGGAGACTAGCCCAGGACAGGACACACCTGGGGACAGTTGGAGAGACTAGCCCAGGACACCTGGGGACAGTTGGAGAGACTAGCCCAGGACACCTGGGGACAGTTGGAGAGACTAGCCCAGGACAGGACACACCTGGGGACAGTTGGAGAGACTAGCACAGGACACCTGGGGACAGTTGGAGAGACTAGCCCATGACACCTGTGGACAGTTGGAGAGACTAGCCCAGGACAGGACACACCTGGGGACAGTTGGAGAGACTAGCACAGGACACCTGGGGACAGTTGGAGAGACTAGCCCAGGACACCTGGGGACAGTTGGAGAGACTAGCCCAGGACACCTGGGGACAGTTGGAGAGACTAGCCCAGGACAGGACACACCTGGGGACAGTTGGAGAGACTAGCCCAGGACAGGACACACCTGGGGACAGTTGGAGAGACTAGCCCAGGACAGGACACACCTGGGGACAGTTGGAGAGACTAGCCCAGGACACCTGGGGACAGTTGGAGAGACTAGCCCAGGACAGGACACACCTGGGGACAGTTGGAGAGACTAGCACAGGACACCTGAGGACAGTTGGAGAGACTAGCCCAGGACACCTGGGGACAGTTGGAGAGACTAGCCCAGGACACCTGGGGACAGTTGAGACCTGGAAAGCTCTTGTCAACGGCCTATGTCCCAAGAGGAGCGACAGGCAAACCTAAACACAACAAACAATAAACTGTTGACTACCTAAACCAGACTAAAAACCGAAACCTGAATCATAACGAGGTTGTTGAGAGTTGGATCAAGAGGGTTTACCGTACCTCGCCATTCTATCCCTCACAAATTCTTCTATACTCTCGTGTCAAAGGTCTACAAGAAACTACTGTCAGCTGTAGCCGAATGGACCTAGATCAGCGGATCCTGTTTTTTTTTTAACGCGAACCTACAAGAGCAAAATAGCATCATCCTCGGGGAAAACATCAGCAGCTACAAACTGTAGGTCACGAGGGACATCATCCCAACAAAACATTAGGAACCTACCAACGGCTAGAAGGTAGCGACTCATCCCAACAAAACATTAGGAACCTACCAACGGCTAGAAGGTAGCGACTCATCCCAAAACATTAGGAACCTACCAACGGCTAGGCGGTAGCGACTCATCCCAACAAAACATTAGGAACCTACAAACAGCTAGACGGTAGCGACGTAACCCAAAAATATACCAAGAACCTACAAACGGCTAGACGGTAATGTAGCAACTTATCCCAACAAAACATTAGGAACCTACAAACGGCTAGACGGTAGTGTAGCGACCTCACAGACCTACTGATGTGTTTGCAAACTAAGAAAAGCACATCCTGTTCCGAACACTTTCGGTTTTCCTGTTTATTCCACTTAGCACCGAGTGAGAATTCACACACTACACACTACACACTGCAAAAGTATGCAACGGCTTCTGATCTCCGAGAGAATAACAACACAATCACTAGGTCAGTGTGTACACACGCTGGGTCCAGCCCTCCCCTTCACCCACTGTATGAATCAGCCCGCGACAAAAACATGTCGATATCCCGTCTGGGCGCTCACCATGAGGAGCTATCGACCCGTGCACGCGGGGCGCGTGTACAGCGGCCCGCTGAAGGGTGTACTCACGGTGGGGCCACCCAGCACGTGTCTGGGCGGGGGTGGCTGGGTCTCAGGCCATTTGTGATATAGCATCAGGTACGTTAGGCTCTAATATCAGGTAAGTTAGGCTCAGGTAAGTTAAGCTCTAATATCAGGTACGTTAGGCTTAGGTAAATTAGGCTTTAACATCAGGTAAGTTAGGCTCAGTTAAGTTAGGCTCTAATATCAGGTAAGTTAGGTTCAGGTAAGTTAGGCTCAGGTAAATTAGGCTCTAACATCAGGTAAGTTAGGCTCAGCTAAGTTAGGCTCAGTTAAGTTAGGCTCTAATATCAGGTAAGTTAGGCTCAGGTAAGTTAGGCTCAGGTAAATTAGGCTTTAACATCAGGTAAGTTAGGCTCAGTTAAGTTAGGTTCTAACATCAGGTAAGTTAGGCTCAGATAAGTTAGGCTCAGTTAAGTTAGGCTCTAAGATCAGGTAAGTTAGGCTCTAACATCAGATAAGTTAGTCTCTAACATCAGGTAAGGTAGGCTCAGGTACGTTAGGCTCAGTTAAGTTAGGTTCTAATATCACATATTTCACATTTACACCCAACAAAACGGTCATATTTTGTAACAATTAAAACAGACACTAACAGCATGCACTGAAATGACATTATCATACAAATATAAATTGGCGTTTAAAAGACAAAATTATTCACTCTCACAAACAAAATCCGACATTGGAGAAAAATAGATACAAATTTTAAGAAAGTTTTTTGGGGTTGGCGTGATGGTGTGTTGGGGGGGGGGGGGGGCGCTACAATGGGGATAAACAAGATGGCGAGTTCAGGTCTAGGTGTAGGGGAGATAATTCGTAGATGTTGAAAAATGTATTACAGATGTAATTACTTGTTGGCAAATGTATTACAAATAAAGACACTCTTTGGCAAGTGTATTACAGTGTAGTCCTGTTAAAAATTGTTTTGAAAACATCACCATCATCGTTCCTTTGTGGCCCCTGGGGAGCAAAGGGCTGCAATTACACAATTCCAGCGGACTCGGTTTTGGGCTGCTCCCTTTTTCTGTGCTGACGTTAGCCGAGCAGTCGTGTATTTAAAACTGTCTAGTCTGGCGAAGATATTGTGTTCTATATCTATGCAGTACATAATATGCTTAGCTTGGGGGTTGCGACGATAGCGACATTTTAAAACAAAAAAGAATACAAGCGTTGATCGCAACGAGTTTTTGAAAACTTTCTTCGGCAATATTATTCTAAATTATGGCAGGAATCGATTGGTAAATGTTTCAAGTCGCTAAGTGGTCTGGTTGCCGAGATATGGGCCAAAAACTGCATTTTTTCGAGGTTTTTTGGCTCTTCCGGGAAATCCAGGAAGGAATTCCGGGAATTTTTTTGGCCCACAATCATCCTCGGAACTTGCTTAACATATTTGCTTTTGGAACTAGTCCTCGATATTGCTTCGTTGAGAAGGACATACGACTTAAAGCTGCGGACACACATCCATCAATCCATCCATCCAGAAATAACGAATTAATAATCGCAATGGTCAGTATGGAAATTGCGCTAAAAATTAAAACATGGCAGGCGATAGTGTTTGCTGAATAAAACCGGAAGTCGTTTTGTACTTATTACACAAATGTTATAAAATATTCAATTTTGGTTGACAAATATGCTTTCTGGCAACCAACATTTGGAATCATTTTTTCAAGCCTACTTTATATGCTAATTACTTTTTTTTATTTTTCTAAAGCCGGATACTGTTTATTTTTAAAATACATATGAATCCTTATTTAGTTGGTAAAGTCAAGATATTGCACATTGTTTAGTTGTAAAAGCCATATATTGTATGTAACATATTAAAACGACTTTTTGCTGTTAATTCAGATCGTATGCTATGTTAATGCCACAGTGTGTATCGTGCCAGTCAGTTTAACCTTTATTTATCCCGGAAATCTACCCCTTAAAAAACAGACGATTCCGGAAATAAGAAATAGATCGATAGACTTTTGCATAAATAGCACCGGTCGCAAGGGACACAACCATTCAGCTAAATGAGTTACAGCCCTTTCTGTCTCCTGTCTTTTCATCTCCCGGGAAACAACACCGAACATAAATTGATGCTTTTTTTACGGCCGCAAAATGAGGCAATTCTCGTTTTCCCTGGCCAACCCGGCAGTGTGGGCCACGAGAAATTGATACAACAGCGATATTTACACGGCTTACTGGTGTGTTCTGCCTGTGTTTGTTTTTGTCGTTTACACACGGAGATTTGTAATGGTCGAAGTTCGTCCTTGACCGGTCTTTGTTGATATTCAGATGTTAGATTTTAAAGAGGTTATCACACTAATCCAATTAGTCAACAGGAACTTGGGTTGGCGTCTATTCTTAGAATGATATGGTAGGAAGGAACAGTCTGCACGAACTTCAGTCTTGGCTAGAAGAGAGCCTAGAACTGTAGATAACCATTGTGTTACCCTCTATGTTACCCTCTATGGTTACCCTCTATGTTACCCTCAATGTGCTCATCGTAAGTGCAATACTCGAGGTGGGAGCGGGGATTTGGGCAAGTCAAATGCAATTATTTTAATGGACGAAAAGGGGTCAGCATCATTTTATTCGATTGTTAACCTCACACACACATTATAGTCACACACACACACACACACACACACCTTTCCACCCCTACCATAAGAATAAATTAGCTCCTTAAGACCAAAAAAATCAGAAATGTAGGCAAAATTTTGAGCTTTGCGATATTAGTTTAATGGGCGCCGCTAATTTCATACAGGCGCCCCACAAATTTTATCCGGGCGCCCCACAAATTTCATCCAGGCGCCCAATAAATTATACGCCCCTGCAGAGGCGTAGCGACCCTTCCCGGCGCCCGGGGACAAACTTTCGATTTGCACCCCCCCCCCCCCCTTCAAACTTTCGTCGATTTGCACCCCCCCCCCTCGAACTTTTCATTTGCACCCCCCCCCCCCACAAACTTTCAATTTGGCGCCCTTTCTAAGGTCGGCGCCCGGGGACATATGTCCCCCCCGTCCGTCCCCCCTCTCGCTACGCCTCTGCGCCCCTGGGGTGGGTAAATTGTGTCAGTACAACCTTTACAATGGTTGGTATTTTTTTCACTGAAGCTACAGTCATGGACGTTATTTCAGACAAGCTGAGGTTATGGACAGTGTTTCTTTCAGGCATTTTTACTCCGGTGATTTGGGGACTTAAATTTCCCGAGGGGAGGGGGGGGGATTGGTTGTAGCTTATAACTTGTATTTTAATTCTGCTTCGGGGATGAGCGAGTAGACATGGGACATCCCTCCCCCCTCGAAGACATACATGAATGAAGCTCTGGTTCAACACCCATGAAACGGTCGCCATTACATATTGCATAGATGTCTATTTATAGAACTCACGTGCTACTGCGTTTCTTGGTGTATAGAGATGTGTAGCAATGAATCGCATGCTAAAAAGATACAGTTGTTTAGATACAGCAGATGTATGATGCTCCATGTGTTTTCGGCCCTTATATATATAGAGAGAGAAAGAGAGCCAGCCCCACCCCCACCCCTCCCTAAAATGACGTCTCGCTACGATTTCTTTAGCATATTTAAATCAGCCTCTATTACAGTTTACTAAAACAGTCTTTTAAGAAGGTTGAATAACGGTTAAAAATCAATTTCTAGAATTACTTTTTTTTTAAATGTGAACCCCCCTCCCCCTCGTCACACATGATCACTAAATTCTGCCCCCCCCCCTCTCCCCTGACCCCTTAGAGTGTGACATCGTTTATGGACGACCCCTACCACTCCTACTTATAAATATAAAGTATAAATATATACTAAACACAGAAGAAACAATAGCTCATTTTAAGCATGGTTGTTGTTATATATAATTAACTGGAAACCATAATTCAATCACAGCATTTTTTTTTTAATTTTTTTTAAAGTTATTAAAAAGTATTCATGTCACGTCATTTACCACTCAGATAAATATTAAATTCAAAGAAAACAAATTATTACACAAATGTCTAGTTAAAAGGTTTTTTTTTAAACATCTTTTAATTTCCTGTTAACTAAGTTAGGCCTAGACCTAAATCTAGAATCGTCTACCAATCTCAGTAGCCTATGATGCATGAAATATTTGTTGACATTCCCAGTGCTATAAATAACAACCTGGACATTCCATACACTCACTTTAGCCAATAATCAATATTTACATCAATAAGGCCACATCTTCATTCTTCTGTGATTGTTTAATATCCCTATATAACAGATGTTTTGAACAGAACATAATACAACAACTGCCCACACATTTTTTACTCATATTTACATATTCAACCTTTTTTTCTTGTTTTGAATCAAACGTGAATATTTCCTTAAAGACGTATGACATTCCACTATGAAATTTCAGAATAAATAAACGAAACAAAGATAATAATAAATAAGAGCCACGCCCATATTTTATGTGTATGTGTGTATCTTATTTTATTTAATGAGAAGTTATGAAGACGAATGTAAAGGACACAGTAGTTGACATTCTATTTTTAGATTTAATGAATCAGACTTATTATTCAACGTCTTAAATAAATTCATATCCTACTTAAAAATAAGATTGGGAAAAAAAATCAAACACCACTAACCTGTCATGTTGAAGGAGAATTATATCAGCGTTAATGTGAAATCTGCATCGAATTCATTTACTATGTTCACCTAGTTGTATTACTCATGGAGAAACCTTGTTGTCACCAGACATAGCACAGTCGTCGTGTGTCACACTGACTTCCGTAACACACCTGGCGAAATCCTTGTAAGATTTCAGGTATTTACAAAGGGGAAGCTACTGGAGTAAAACAAAAATTGAAAACACCAGTAGTACGCCTAAAGAAAAAAAAATTTAATACAAGATCTATAGGCCTAATCCAATTAAAAACATTGTATTTCGATGTTTACAAATACAAAACTGAATTATAATTATAAAATTAGTTGTAAGAATACAAAAAAAAATAAATTTAATGTAGGCCTATTATTTTAATTAAACATAAATGCCCTAATTTAATAAATTTTGATGATTGTGTTAAGTTAATTAGAGTATTTTAATGTTTCCAATTTTTAAAAAAAAAGGTCAAATGCAAAAAAAATCAGTGTAAAAAATAGACTTTTTAATTTTATAAAAATCAGTTAAATAAAACTAACAGATTACATTGATATAATTTTAATTAATATAATAGTGTCTCAAACTCTGTAATCATAGCTTCAAAAATCGTGTATTATACTGAATGGTCTCCCCTTCGTTGTTAGGGACTCCATTTTGAATGTTTTCGTTTTTAGTAGTAAAGAGATCTATCGGTGTAGCATTTTTACCAAGGTTTCTAGCTTTCTTTTAAAATCAGGAATGGGAGAAGAAGGATCCATAGATATTGAGCAAAAAGCGCCAGTTGAAATAAGCAGTGATACAGCTATTGCTAATTCAAAAGAGGCAAATCAACAAAATACGTACATTATTCGACCAAACTTTTCTCAGAAGTAAGAACTACTACTGTTACATTACAATGGACACCAGCGAGTAGACGAGAATCCTTCCATAATGTTGTTGACATGGAATAAAAACGTGCTTTTTAGATTTAGACCGTAAAAAAATAAAAACTTAAGCCTAAAATTAATTTAGAAATTATATATTTTTAGAATAATAAATGCTATAAAAGTTGCAAATCCAGAGAACTTGAAAATAATTTCAATTTAATTTGTTGAGTTTAAGGCTACATAGTCATTACATACCTTTCTATTTATTTTCATCAAGCCTAAGTTATAACCGGATGTTTCACTTTCGTAAGACAAATATTGATTGGCTGTACAGTAACTTAGTGATCGATAACTATTTGTTTACAAAACTTTGCAGATCAAGTTTTTAAATAACAATGCAAATTTAAACCCTATGACCTAGTTTTTCTTTTTTTAGCTTACAGTGTGTACAATAACATTTATGGCAGCCTAATACCGCATTTACACTTGTGACATGTATACTATAGGCCTACATGTCTAGAAAAAAAAACTTCGCTATAGGGCCTAAGATAATAGGGAAGCCTACCTACTTATTGCGAAGTTTTTTTTTCCTAGAAATGTATAGTATACATGTCGCAAGTGTAAACGTGGTATAACGAATAGCAGGATGCCGTTGTTTATGACGCCATTACATGTGAAAACCAAATTGTTTTTGCTTTTTTTAAAACTTGTATTTAGTTACCGAAAATATTAAAAACATCAAATGCATCCAATCTTTAGTAAAGTCCGAATAAAACCAGACAGCATTTTATAACCATATTACCTTTGAGACTTTTCTCGCTGGCGTCCATTACAAATGTACATTATTCATTAAACATACTACATAGTACATAGCTGTCATGTTATGAGTCATCATAAAATATAAAAATAAGAATTGCTTGAAAATGCAGTATCGTTTATCTACTACTACTTCAGTACTAGACTTCACTAACTTAACTATAATAAATTAACTAACTACAATAACCACAACTACAGTACACACTACACTGAGTACTCAAACTGAATACTGTCACTTGCTGTCACTAACAAGTTACAGTGTCAACATTACAATAACTGTCAATAACATAAAGTTAACAGACAAGTATCAAGTTAACCACTATTCTAAATTAACAGAACGGAAATTGAGTATTATTATTATTAATAGGTGTGGTTATTTTGTAATCATTTTTCATTACCGTACATGATTTTAAAAATATTAAATGGGCCTTTCGAATAATTTCAAGACTTTTCTTGGTTGGATCCCTTGGCATAGCATAATTTGTATAGCTCATACAACAAAATAATCAAAATATAACCTTATTAGATCACCAAGATTTTGTACTTTCAATATTACTCTGAAAATTTCTCGCTAACATCTCTCCCTTAACAAATATATCCCAGTTTTTGCAAAGAACTATGTTACTAAAATATGTTGCTCTTTAATGTGTTACAGATTTTTGCAAAGAACTATGTTACTAAAATATGTTGCTCTTTAATGTGTTACAGATTTTTGCAAAGAACTATGTTACTAAAATATGTTGCTCTTTAATGTGTTACAGATTTTTGCAAAGAACTCTGTTACTAAAATATGTTGCTCTTTAATGTGTTACAGATTTTTGCAAAGAACTATGTTACTAAAATATGTTGCTCTTTAATGTGTTACAGATTTTTGCAAAGAACTCTGTTACTAAAATATGTTGCTCTTTAATGTGTTACAGATTTTTGCAAAGAACTCTGTTACTAAAATATGTTGCTCTTTAATGTGTTACAGGTTTCGTCCAATTAATGTCAAAGAAATGATTCACACAGTTCTGGGTGAAAAACTAACAGGAGTAGCTTACAATTCAGAAGAGACAGGGGTCTTAACAAAAGAGATAGCAGAGACATTAAAAGCAAGATTAAAAGGTAGAATTTTATTTTTTGTTAATTCTCAAATACAATTTTTAACTAGCTTATAAAACATTTAACAGATTAATGATCTATAATTGAATGGCTTTCTAATGGTACTTTTCATACTAAAGAGAAAACTTTTTGTTTTTCGTTTGTGTTTTAAAAAACAATTTTTTTTTAATTTAAAAAAAAAAGTGTAATTTAAGTCTTAAAAATAAATTATCCTTAAATGACAAATCCAGTGGTTTATGATGATATTTTTGTATGCAGAAATGGGCCATGAAAGATACAAGTTTGTTGTACAGGTTGTCATAGGGGAACAGCGAGGGGAAGGGGTCAAGTAAGTTCTTTCAGACAGAAAATGGTGCATGTCGCTATTTACAATTTACTGTCAAAATTATAAGTAGTTGAATTAATTGGAGTAACTTACTATAGGTACCTTGATTACATGTACATGATTATCAGCATCTGTAGAAATTTGTCAGAACTTTTAGTTTTTAATATTTTTTGTTAAATTCATACCTAAAGTTATAGTTATACCAAATTATATAGATTGCTTAATCTTTAAGTTGTAAACATAAACTCAACAAAATTACAATGAGGCAATATTTATACTAATAAACCATATAACTGATGTACAAATCTGTTGATGCTTATATATTTTTTTTCATTTCAAATACCAGAATGGGATGCAGATGCTTTTGGGACTCAGATACAGATAATTATGCTCAAGATATTTTTATGAATGTAAGTTCTCTGAAAAAGGCTTAGAGGTATTTAAATGCTGAGCATTGTACAATTCTAACAGTCAGGTAAAAAACAAGTTAATTAAAAAGTCTAGTGACAATTTTAGCGCAATTTCCTTATGTTATCTAAAAATAGCTCTGTCGTAGCGTAAATCAAGAGCAGGGTTAGTAAAACCATTGGTTAGTTATTAAAACGTTTTTTATTAAAAAAAAATTTCAGTATTTTACATGTTTTATTTACAATAGAGTTACATGACTAAAAACCATTGCGCGCCTAGCTACTGAACGTGATGACGAAGCCATAGAACGTGATGGTGCAGCTATTGAACGTGATGACGCGTGAGGTGTGGTTGGAAAAAATGCCAATTCGGTCCAAATTTTAATTAATTAAAAAAAAATTTGTGACCGAACGAAAGGATATTTTTGAAAACTTTCTTCGGCAATATTGTTCTAAATTATGGCAGGAATCGATTGGTACATGTTTCAAGTCGCTTAGTGGTCTGGTTGCCGAGATATGGGCCAAAAACTGCTTTTTTTCGAGGTTTTTTGGCTTTTCCGGGAAATCCATGAAAGAAACCCGGAATTTTTATAGCCTATGTTCATCCTCGTAACTTGCTTAACATAATTGCTTTTGGAACTAGTCATCGATATTGCTTCGTTGAGGAGGAGATACGACTTAAAGCTGCGGACACACATCCATCCATCCATCCATTCATTCATACATTCATACATCCAGAAATGACGGGTTAATAAACGCAATTCTCCAGAATGGAAATTGCGCTAAAAATGGTGGGAGATTAAAGTAAAAATTGGATACAAAACACATTTTAAAGAAACCTGAATGGCTTGGTACTTCAGATTTTTTTTTATTTTACTGACAAGCAATTTATTTTGCTACAGTGTGTATGTTAATAATTATTAAATAAAATTTCAGTCAATTTAAAAATTAATTTGAATGTTTCAAGAGATTAGCTGATTGTAGCTCATGATTAAATATGCCACCAAATTATATATTAACATAAAGATATATATAAAAAATAAATATTAATGACATTTAATTAAACACAAATTGTTGACTCTTCAAACTGTTGTCTCTGACTGAAGTTAGCTAAATGCAACAAAGTGAAATCATTTGTTTATGAAGGTACATTTATTTTTCAGGATACATTGTTTTGTGTTGCTGCAGCTTATGGTGTCTTTAAGTACTAACTTGTGACCTTTCATCAACAAAATGTGTACATCTTTTATAACAATGTTTATATTTTTTTCATTATGACAACCTAATTTATTATATTGTGTTTTTATGTGCTATGCACCTATGAGAATTCTTGTGATTACTTCAAAATAAATTTATGCAAAATGAATTTGATGCCTTTTTGTTTTGTACGTTATGAGAACAATAATTGTGAAAATGTAACTATGTAATGTGTAGGTCTAAAGTTTAAGTATCGCATGGCTAGTCAAAAATAACAGCTGCCATTATAATTACCGGCAGTTTCCACATTCTCACAACTAACAATTATTTAACTTTTTTGTTAATTAGATAACAAGTTTCTGTGTTGACTGAAAAAAAAAAAGATTGTTCATTGTAGGATATGAGGGGAAAAAAATCAATCATATCTGCTAAAAAGTTCTTATTTGATTCTAGAACAGTTAAGCATATTTTAGTTTAACACAAACAAATAAAACCTATTAGAAAAAAGATTTAGAATATATATAAAGAAAATTTTAAGTTAAAAATGTTTTTAATTCACTGTGTTAAAATTTTTTGAAGACAGTTAAGTTGAACGAGCTGCCGACTAAAATCTACTTTATTCTTGCAAAAGTTTGGCCTTGCCTTCATCTGTGTCAAGCCTGAAACTGGTTGACCTTGACTCATCTGTTGAAATGGAGGGCAGGCTCAGAAACTTTTTCACTTGAAGAGGGCGTTTGAAGACACTGATGTCTACCACAGACTGAGGTGGGCAGGAACTGGGATCTGTTGGCAGCACGTTGGAGCTGACATTCATGTCAAAGTCCATGGCCTGTTTCACCGCATTCTCAAACTGCTTGGTCAGGCCTGTGTGGTGTTTGTCCTCATCCAGCTCTTCTTTATTGGAGATGTCTTCTCTGCTGTAGCTAGCCATGGGGTCCGTGTCTATAGCCAGAGTGGAATAATATTTATTGAAGAGGAAGAAAATATCTTTGTAACTGATTTCCTCTGGAAAATCTGTCATCTTGAACGCTTTAATACAAAGACTGATGGCTTTCTGTTTCATCAACATCATCTCTGACAGCCTCCAGATAAAGACACAGCCATCCATGGACGTAGATATTACATGATCCCCTGTTACACAGAGGGGAAGAACAAAATATTAACTTTTGTGGAATGAATGTCAATTTTTTTAATGAATTTAATTTTTAAAGGGTTATTTTTTTTTTAAAGAAAAATATCTGTGATAATAAAACACCTGTTTGTTTAACTTATGGTCATCTAGTATTGTGGCCATCTACTTTTGATTACTGCTGACACATTTATTGTTCAGTTAAGAGATCATGAATTCATTTTTTTATTAACATTTTTGTTGAATGCAAATAGCGCTTCTGGTATTTCTATTTTAAATTAACAATAATTTTTTTCTTGAAAATTATTTGATATCTTTGTCAAAGTAAACATAAATCAGAATCCAACTTACCAGTAGAAGTAGAGGTAAACAAGTCCAACTTACCAGTAGAGGTAAAGGTTAACAAATCCAACTTACCAGTAGAGGTATAGGTTAACAATTCCAACTTACCAGTAGAGGTATAGGTTAACAATTCCAACTTACCAGTAGAGGTATAGGTTAACAATGCCAACTTACCAGTAGAGGTATAGGTTAACAAATCCAACTTACCAGTAGAGGTAAAGGTTAACAATTCCAACTTACCAGTAGAGGTAAAGGTTAACAATTCCAACTTACCAGTAGAGGTAAAGGTTAACAATTCCAACTTACCAGTAGAGGTAAAGGTTAACAATTCCAACTTACCAGTAGAGGTAAAGGTTAACCCAGTGACACACTTAGTGTGACCTGAAACACTGATGAGTATATCGCCCGTACAGAAGTTGATAAGGTTGATTGTCTTGTCTGAAGCCCCTGTTATCAACAGCGCTCCCTTTTCATCCAGGTTTATCTTTTGAATCTGTCCATCCTCAGATGGACACCCTCGGAACATTTGTTTTTCCTGAGAAACAAAGTTTAATAATGTCAAATGTTTACAGCATGACTTGGGTTACAATCACTTGATTTGTGACATATGACTTGGGTTACAATCACTTGACTTGTGACATATGCCATGCAGTTTGGTCAGGCTAGGTCTGTAAATGTTTATTACACTTCAATACAGCATTCATGAACCAATCTTTAAACAATAATACAGATTGTTGTAGCATAAAAACTTGACACAACCTCTAAGCAATCAAATAGAAAGCTATATCATAAAAATTGGACCCAACATCTTAACATTAACATACATCCAGCTGTATCATAAAAATTGGACCCAACATTTTAACACAATCATACAGACAGCTGTAATATAAAAATTGGACCCAATATCTTAACACAATCATACAGACAGCTGTAGCATAAAAAATTGGACCATATGAAGCATCTCCTAACACAATAATGTAGACAGCTGTACCATAAAAAATTGGACATAATCCAATCATACAGACAGCTGTACCATAAAAAATTGGACATAATGAAACGTCTCCTAAGACAAGCATGTACCTGTAGCAGAGCTAAATCAAGAACCCTGACATATCCATCCCTGCATCCCATGGCTAAGTGCTCCGTCACCAAGTTGATTACAATATCTGCAGGAGATGAGACAACAGAAGCGTATTTGCTTAGCTGGAATAGCGGTGGATGGTTTATCCCTTCTACTTTATCTTGTACTGATGCAGTGCATACACTAAGACTCCTGCACGAACAGAAAAATTACTGCTTTATTATATTGTTATTAATGTTATTTACAAATATCTGCTATATTTTATTGTAATGTAAAAATAATTGCTACAAGCCGCATCTGCCCGAGGGTTTGAACTCTAGACTTTTCGGTTTAGCAACCATGAGCTTTACCGACTCGACCATGCTGATCCCTCCCGGCTCTATGATTGTAAACATTTAGCGTGAACCACAGCTCACCAGACCATGTGGGGGTGGGGGAGGTTGATTTATGCCTAGTGAAGAAGAGAGGGGACTGCAAGGTGCGCTTACAGCTTGTTTTCTAGCGTCTCCCAAAAGAGAATTATATATATATAGATATTTTACAATAAAAATTAAAATTACTATATTTTATGGTAATAATAAATGCTATATTACTTTGTAAAAATATAATTTAAATAATTTTCCTCATTAACTTATTAATTGCCTCACAATTTAAGAAACAAATTTTATTCATTAATTAATTAAGTGATATATTTAATATTTTTGAGAATACATAATTATGTTCACAGAAATTGTGGACACTGATGAACAAAATTAACAATAAGATTTATTAAAAAATAATAATGCACTGCAATAAGTTTTAGAAGCAGAAAAAAGCTGCAATAGTAGACACTTTGACACTATGAACATGAAATGTAAGGTGTTTACCTGTCAGAAGCACATGACACCATACAAATGGTTCCCTTGATTTCACAGATAACTATGGCAGTTATAGAAGAGGAGTGGATGTTGAGTGTTGTAATCAGCTTGAAGTTGTTGCTGCCATCCATCACGTGAATCAGCCGGTCTCGGCTCCCACTGACAAGTACAGAGCAGCCTTTGCTAAAATAAATACAAAGATACATCATTTGGGATGGCATGGCCTAGAGGTAGAGCATTAGACTGTTAACCTGAAAGTCTAATGTTCGAATCCGGATTCCAGTCAGTAGAACATCATTACAGTACAGAGCAGCCTTTGCTAAAATAAATATAAAGATACATCATTTGGGATGGCATGGCCTAGAGGTAGAGCACTAGACTGTTAACCTGAAAGTCTAATGTTCGAATCCGGATTCTAGTCAGTAGAACATCCTTATGTCTACCCAGCTCTTATGGGTACCTTACACATGTTAAGTAAAGTAAAGGTGTATGGGCAAAGTGCTGACCGCACTATCCCTACATATGTCGAGGGCACTGAAACAGGTGAACTCTACTTCACTTGCTATATGGACCGTCAGGTCTGAAAAGGGATCTTTATTTGTACTTTAATAAGCACAAAGATACAACTCACTTGTAACTCGTTAAAGATATATTTTACTACAAAAATCTAGTTATGCAAAAATTACTTTAATTATTAAAAAATATATTCAGGAAATTGTGAGTCACTAGAACTGTTAAAGGTACTGTATTTGTTTTTTTAATGGAAAATTTATTTAAAGTCATAGAATTTCTTGTAGGCCAATATGTTTTAAAAGGATGTGAAACTATTTCTACAAAGGGATCAGCAATTTTGTACTTCATGAAGAAAAATTTCAACACTGCTTTTGAATGAATACATTAAATTAAAGTTTTTTCAAAATAATTCAGCGGTACAACCTTAACAATGTGTAGCTGCTTGTCACAAAAATCTTGGGGGTTATTGATTTACAGAAATTTACTGCTTGTATAAACTATAAATAATTGTTAGTAAAATGTACCAAATTTATTGTTTTTTTATGCAGTTATATTTAAAACAGCCAGGTACTTAAAGTAAAGAGGTCAGAACTAATTTCTGGAAGAAATCAAATCATTATAAAATATGTTTACAATATTAGTGAAGCTGTTAAAATTATAATGCAAGTTTAAAAGAATGTAGGCTGGCTAAATAAAGAAAGGTTATTGTAAACAACTGACCAACTTGCCTATCTGAATAAAATGCCAAACATGTGACCTCTCTGTTGTGGGCCAGGATTGTTAGATAGTGTGTGTACGTGTCTTTATCATACAAACAAATGTTGCCCAGCTTGTTGCCTGTCACAATATACTTCTTGTCTGGGCTTACCTAGAAATAGAATTTTAACCTGAGAACAAGAAATTTCTATTTTTTTTCTGAACTGAATAAAAGTCTTTTGTTTTTAAACTGATTAATTGGTGGGGAAAATTTAAAAAATGATTATTTGTTAAAATTAATATTATTTTTAACATTATTATTTACGGACATTATTAAAAAGGTTTTTTATTTTTAAAAATGTTGTATTTTGACAAGGAAATAAAATTTTAGCTAGTCCAAAATGGTTGGTCATAAAGCACACATCTACACTAGTCAAAATATTTCACTTTTACAAGTTTAAGTATTGCATTATCAATTCTTTCAATTGGTTAATTAGATTTTTAAAGCTCCATTACCTCCCTTCCTCTAAACGAAACTATAAATAGACCTGATAAATATCAACATTTCACCTCCCACCTTGACAGCTGTTATGACACCTGTGTGTGAGATTGCTGTCTCCTCATCCCCAGGTAGCTGAGGTGAGGAGTCTGTGCGCAAGATACTGAGTCTGTCGTAACAGATGGAATTGGAGACTGAGATCCCCCAGAGGTGGACACTTGAGTCATGTGACACGGTGACCAGATTTTCACGAATGGGCTCGCCAGGTTCACTTGTTGTATAAATGTCAAAGCTGGCAATGGCACTGCTGTGGTAGACAGCTACATACCTGGTAGTGTGGGAAACAAAGGGTTAACCAAATTTTTAAATCTTAATCCCAGCCATGACTAATATTTAATATCTTGACCACAACAGTAACAACAACTTCATTTATTGTATAAAAGTTGATATCCGCCCATGCCATTAGACCTCAGCAAAATTTCAGTAGATATCTTTCAATTTCTCCTATAAGAAATCTAAAGCAATATTAGACCTCATCAAAATTTCTGTAGATACCTTTCAATTTCTCCTATAATAAATCTAAAGCAATATTAGACCTCATCAAAATTTCTGTAGTAACCTTTTAATTTCTCCTATAAGAAATCTAAAGCAATATTAGACCTCATCAAAATTTCTGTAGATATCTTTCAATTTCTCCTAGAAGAAATCTAAAGCATTATTAGACCTCATCAAAATTTCTGTAGTAACCTTTTAATTTCTTCTGTAAGAAATCTTAAGTAGTATTAAACAACAACAAAATGGCTGCTCCTTACTTCTGTTTGACATTGACCACATCCTGTAAATCCCAGATGCACATACTGGAATTCTTGTACGCTGTGGTCAGCAAAGTGTTGCTTGGATTAAAAGCCATGGTAAAGACGCCACCTTCTTTTAGGTCAGTTTGGCAGAAAAACCCAGGTACAGGAAGAGCTGCTAAATGCTGAAAGCAAATTTTTACATGTGATTTAATTGTTTAAAAAAAAAAGTCTACTAACATGTGATTTCAACATTTTAAAACAGACTGCCAATAGATTTTTGTGATATATTTTCAATTTAAAATAAAAAGTGAGCCAAAAAACTTTTCTCAGGTAACTCTTGAATATACTTACAATCAAAGTTATTGAGTTAAATATGTGAATGTTTCCTCCAAGAAACCCTAGAAATAAAACTTGATCCAATACTTTTACACAGGTTGCGTGGGAGTCTTCAATGCTTTTATGACTTTTAATTAACCGATCTGTAGCGCTCAGCTGCAAGTTTTTAAAAAATATATATACAAATAAATATGCAGACTATTTTCTTTTAATTAAAATTATGGTAGGGACTTAAGTTTTAATACATTAAAAAAGTAATCGTCTTTAATAAAGCAGCTATGTTTAAGTTAATGGATGGATATTTAAAGAAAAGCTAGACATTGAGGTTAGGGGAGGATAATATAAATATAAGTTACATGCATTCACAGATAGTAGGCTACTTTTACAAATAGAAAAAAATTGTAAAAACAGATATAAAAATATGGGTATGAGCTACAGTTTTATGGTTAAAAGCGAGAGCTAAACATACGATAATTAGATCACCCGTCTTTGTTACGGTGTACACCAGGTCCTTGCTGCTCCCATTTCCACAGCAGACGTCAATAAATATGTGGTTTTTGTTGTTTCCTAGGATCCCTGGTCGCCCATACAAGGGATGAACTG